>NC_092726.1:127408733-127709358 GCF_047496885.1 Scyliorhinus torazame | reverse complement strand
GAGTACTGGCAGTGCTGGCTTTGGGGATCACTGGCAGAGCAGGCTGTTGGGAGCAATGCCAGTGCTGGCATTGAGTGGTGAGCACAGACAGTGCTGGATGTGGGAGAGCACTGGAAGGGCTGGCTGTGTGGGGAGCACTGGCAGTGCTGGCTGTGGGGAACACTGGCAGTGTTGACTGTGGAGTGAGCACTGGCAGTGGTGGCTGGGTGAATGGGAGCACTGGCAATGCTGGGTGTTGGAGGACGGCAGAACTGGCAGCGCTGGCTGTATGGGGAGCACTAGCAGTGTTGGCTGTGGAGGGAGCACTGGCAGTGGTGGCTGTGTGAATGGGAGCACTGGCAATGCTGTCCGTGGGGAGCATTGTTAGTGCTGGGTGTGGGGAGGAGCTCTGACAGTGCTGGTTGTGGAGAGCAGTGGCAATGCTGGCTGTGTGGGGGGCAGAACTGGCAGTGCAGGCTGTGGGGAGCATTGGCAGTGCTGGCTGTGAAGGGGAGCACTGGCACTGCTGGTTGTGGGGTGGAGCTCTGAGAGTGCTGGCTGTGTGGAGCACTGGCAGTGCTGGCTGTGGGAGGAGCACTGACAGTGCTGTCTGTGGAGGAGAGCCCTGGCAGAGTAGGCTGTGGGGAGCACTGGCAGTGTTGGCTGTGGGCGGAGCACTGGCAGTGATGGCCTTGGGTGGGAGCACTGGCAGAGTAGGCTGTGGGAGCGCTGGCAGTGCTGGATGTGAAGGGGAGCACTGGCAGTGCTGTCTATGGAGGGGAGCACTGCTGGTGCAGGGGAGTATTGACGGTGCTGTCTGTGTGGAGGGGAGCACTGGCAGTGCAGGCTGTGAGGTGGGAGCACTGCCAGTGCTGGCTGTGTGGTGGGAGCACTGACAGTGCTGGCTGTGTGGGGAGCACTGACAGTGCTGGCTGTGTGGGGGAGCACTGGCAGTGCTGGCTGTGGAGGAGAGCCCTGGCAGAGTAGGCTGTGGGGAGCACTGGCAGTGTTGGCTGTGGGAGGAGCACTGACAGTGCTGTCTGTGGAGGAGAGCCCTGGCAGAGTAGGCTGTGGGGAGCACTGGCAGTGTTGGCTGTGGGCGGAGCACTGGCAGTGATGGCCTTGGGTGGGAGCACTGGCAGAGTAGGCTGTGGGAGCGCTGGCAGTGCTGGATGTGAAGGGGAGCACTGGCAGTGCTGTCTATGGAGGGGAGCACTGCTGGTGCAGGGGAGTATTGACGGTGCTGTCTGTGTGGAGGGGAGCACTGGCAGTGCAGGCTGTGAGGTGGGAGCACTGCCAGTGCTGGCTGTGTGGTGGGAGCACTGACAGTGCTGGCTGTGTGGGGAGCACTGACAGTGCTGGCTGTGTGGGGAGCACTGGCAGTGCTGGCTGTGTGGTGGGAGCACTGGCAGTGCTGGCTGCGGGGAGGGAGCGCTGGCTGTTCTGGCTGTGTGAGGGAGCACTGGCAGTGCTGGCTGTCGGGGAGAGAGCGCTGGCAGTGCTGGCTGTGTGGGGGAGCACTGACAGTGCTGGCTGTGTGGTGGGAGCACTGGCAGTGCTGGCTGTGTGGGGAGCACTGACAGTGCTGGCTGTGTGGTGGGAGCGCTGGCTGTTCTGGCTGTGTGAGGGAGCACTGACCGTGCTGGCTGTGTGTTGGGAGCACTGACAGTGCTGGCTGTGTGGTGGGAGCACTGACAGTGCTGGCAGTGTGGAGGGAGCACTGACAGGGCTGGCTGTGTTGTGGGAGCACTGACAGTGCTGGCTGTGTGGTGGGAGCACTGGCAGTGCTGGCTGTGTGGAAGGGAGCACTGAGAGTGCTGGCTGTGTGGTGGGAGCACTGACAGTGCTGGCTGTGTGGTGGGAGCTACTGACAGTGCTGGCTCTGTGTTGGGAGCACTGACAGTGCTGGCTGTGTGCAGGGGGCACTGACAGTGCTGGCTGTGAGGGGGAGCACTGACAGTGCTGGCTGTGTCGTGGGAGCACTGACAGTGCTGGCTGTGTGAGGGAGCACTGTCAGTGCTGCCTTTGTGTTGAGAGCACTGACAGTGCTGACTGTGTGTTGAGAGCACTGACAGTGCTGGCTGTGTGTAGGGAGCACTGACTGTGCTGGCTGTGTGGGGAGCACTGACAGTGCTGGCTGTGTGGGGAGCACTGACAGGGCTGGCAGTGTGTGGGGAGCACTGACAGAGCAGGCTGTGTTGTGGGATAACTGACAGCGCTGGCTCTGTGGTGGGAGCACTGGCCGTGCTGGCTGTTTGGAAGGGAGCACTGAGAGTGCTGGCTGTGTGGTGGGAGCACTGAAAGTGCTGGCTGTGTGGGGGAGCACTGACAGTGCTGGCTGTGTTGTGGTAGCACTGACAGTGTTGGCTGTGTGGGGGAGCACTGCCAGTGCTGGCTGTGTGGGGGGAGCACTGACAGTGCTGGCTGTGTGGTGGGAGCACTGACAGTGCTGGCTGTGTTGTGGGATCACTGACAGTGCTGGCTGTGTGGGGGGTGCACTTGCACTGCTGGCTGTGTGGGGGAGCACTGACAGTGCAGGCTGTTGGCGAGGGAGCGCTGGCTGTGCCGGCTGTGTGAGGGAACACTGGCAGTGCTGGCTGTCGGGGCGGGAGCGCTGGCAGTGCTGGCTATGTGAGGGAGCACTGGCCGTGCTGGCTGTGTGAGGGAGCACTGCCATTGCTGGCTGTGAGGGAAGCAGTGGCAGTGCTGGCTGTGAGGGGAGCACTGGCAGTGCTGGCTGTGAGGGGAGCACAGGCAGTTCTGGCTGTGAGGGGAGCACTGTCAGTGCTGGCTGCGTGGTAGGAGCACTGGCAGTGCTGGCTGTGTGAGGGAGCACTGGCAGTGCCGGCTGTCGGGGAGGGTGCGCTGGCAGTGCTGGCTTTGTGAGGGAGCACTTGCAGTGCTGGCTGTGTGAGAGGAGAACTGGCAGTGCTGGCTGTGTTGGGGGATCACTGACAGTGCTGGCTGTGTGGTGGGCGCACTGACAGTGCTGGCTGTGTGGTGGAGCACTGACAGTGCTTGCTGTGTTGGGGAGCACTGACAGTGCTGGCTGTGTGGGGAGCACTGACCGTGCTGGCTGTGTGGGGAGCACTGACAGTGCTGGCTGTGTGGGGAGCACTGGCAGTGCTGGCTGTATGGGGGAGCATATGCAGTGCTGGCTGTGTGGGGGAGCACTGACAGTGCTTGCTGTGTGGTGGGAACACTGGCAGTGCTGGCTGTGGGGGAGGGAGCGCTGGCTGTGTTGGCTGTGTGAGGGAGCACTGGCAGTGCTGGCTGTGTGGGGAGCATTGACAGTGCTGGCTGTGTGGGGGGATCACTGAAAGTGCTGGCTGTGTGGTGGGAGCACTGACAGTGCTGGCTGTGTGGTGGGAGCACTGACAGTGCTGGCTGTGTGGGGGAGCACTGACAGTGCTGGCTGTGTGAGGAGCACTGGCAGTGCTGGCTGTGTGGGGAGCACGGACAGTGCTGGCTGTGTGGGAGCACTGGCAGTGCTGCCTGAGTGTTGAGAGCACTGACAGTGCTGGCTGTGTGGTGGGAGCACTGACAGTGCTGGCTGTGTGTTGGGAGCACTGACAGTGCTGGCTGTGTCGGGGGAGCACTGACAGATCTGGCTGTGTTGTGGGAGCACTGACAGTGCTGGCTGTGTGGTGGGAGCACTGGCAGTGCTGGCTGTGTGGAAGGGAGCACTGAGAGTGCTGGCTGTGTGGTGGGAGCACTGACAGTGCTGGCTGTGTGGTGGGAGCACTGACAGTGCTGGCTCTGTGTTGGTAGCACTGACAGTGCTGGCTGTGTGCAGGGGGCACTGACAGTGCTGGCTGTGTGGGAGAGCACTGACAGTGCTGGCTGTGTGGTGGGAGCACTGACAGTGCTGGCTGTGTGAGGGAGCACTGACAGTGCTGGCTGTGTGTAAGGAGCACTGACAGTGCTGGCTGTGTGGGGAGCACTGACAGTGCTGGCTGTGTGGGGAGCACTGACAGTGGTGGCAGTGTGGGGGGAGCACTGACAGAGCAGGCTGTGTTGTGGGAGCACTGACAGTGCTGGCTGTGTGGTGGGAGCACTGGCAGTGCTGGATGTGTGGAAGGGAGCACTGAGAGTGCTGGCTGTGTGGTGGCAGCACTGACAGTGCTGGCCGTGTGGTGGGAGCACTGACAGTGCTGGCTGCGTAGTAGGAGCACTGACAGTGCTGGCTGAGTGGGGGAGCACTGTCAGTGCTGGCTGTGTGGCGGGAGCACTGACATTGCTGGCTGTGTGGTGGGAGCACTGACAGTGCTGGCTGTGTGGTGGGAGCACTGACAGTGCTGGCTGTGTGGGGGGAGCACTGACAGTGCTGGTTGTGTGGTGGGAGCACTGACAGTGCTGGCTGTGTGGTGGGAGCACTGACAGTGCTGGCTGTGTGGGGCAGCACTGATAGTGCTGGCTCTGTGGGGAGCACTGGCAGTGCTGACTGTGTGGGGGGAGCACTTGCACTGCTAGCTGTGTGGGGAGCACTGGCAGTGCTTGCTGTGTGGGGGAGCACTGACAGTGCTGGCCGTGTGGTGGGAGCACTGGCAGTGCTGGCTGTCTGGTGGGAGCACTGACAGTGCTGGCGTGTGGTGGGAGCACTGACTGTGCTGGCTGTGTGGGGAAGCACTGACAGTGCAGGCTGTGTGATGGGAGCACTGACAGTGCTGGCTGTGAGGGAAGCAGTGGCAGTGCTGGCTGTGAGGGGAGCACTGGCAGTGCTGGCTGTGAGGGGAGCACAGGCAGTTCTGGCTGTGAGGGGAGCACTGTCAGTGCTGGCTGCGTGGTAGGAGCACTGGCAGTGCTGGCTGTGTGAGGGAGCACTGGCAGTGCCGGCTGTCGGGGAGGGTGCGCTGGCAGTGCTGGCTTTGTGAGGGAGCACTTGCAGTGCTGGCTGGGTGAGAGGAGAACTGGCAGTGCTGGCTGTGTTGGGGGATCACTGACAGTGCTGGCTGTGTGGTGGGCGCACTGACAGTGCTGGCTGTGTGGTGGAGCACTGACAGTGCTTGCTGTGTTGGGGAGCACTGACAGTGCTGGCTGTGTGGGGAGCACTGACCGTGCTGGCTGTGTGGGGAGCACTGACAGTGCTGGCTGTGTGGGGAGCACTGGCAGTGCTGGCTGTATGGGGGAGCATATGCAGTGCTGGCTGTGTGGGGAGCACTGACAGTGCTTGCTGTGTGGTGGGAACACTGGCAGTGCTGGCTGTGGGGGAGGGTGCGCTGGCTGTGTTGGCTGTGTGAGGGAGCACTGGCAGTGCCGGCTGTCGGGGAGGGAGCTCTGGCAGTGCTGGCTTTGTGAGGTAGCACTGACAGTGCTGGCTGTGTGAGAGGAGCACTGGCAGTGCTGGCTGTGTGGGGAGCATTGACAGTGCTGGCTGTGTGGGGGGATCACTGAAAGTGCTGGCTGTGTGGTGGGAGCACTGACAGTGCTGGCTGTGTGGTGGGAGCACTGACAGTGCTGGCTGTGTGGGGGAGCACTGACAGTGCTGGCTGTGTGAGGAGCACTGGCAGTGCTGGCTGTGTGGGGAGCACTGACAGTGCTGGCTGTGTGGGGAGCACTGGCAGTGCTGCCTGAGTGTTGAGAGCACTGACAGTGCTGGCTGTGTGGTGGGAGCACTGACAGTGCTGGCTGTGTGTTGGGAGCACTGACAGTGCTGGCTGTGTCGGGGGAGCACTGCCAGATCTGGCTGTGTTGTGGGAGCACTGACAGTGCTGGCTGTGTGGTGGGAGCACTGGCAGTGCTGGCTGTGTGGAAGGGAGCACTGAGAGTGCTGGCTGTGTGGTGGGAGCACTGACAGTGCTGGCTGTGTGGTGGGAGCACTGACAGTGCTGGCTCTGTGTTGGTAGCACTGACAGTGCTGGCTCTGTGCAGGGGGCACTGACAGTGCTGGCTGTGTGGGGGAGCACTGACAGTGCTGGCTGTGTGGTGGGAGCACTGACAGTGCTGGCTGTGTGAGGGAGCACTGACAGTGCTGGCTGTGTGTAGGGAGCACTGACAGTGCTGGCTGTGTGGGGAGCACTGACAGTGCTGGCTGTGTGGGGAGCACTGACAGTGGTGGCAGTGTGGGGGGAGCACTGACAGAGCAGGCTGTGTTGTGGGAGCACTGACAGTGCTGGCTGTGTGGTGGGAGCACTGGCAGTGCTGGATGTGTGGAAGGGAGCACTGAGAGTGCTGGCTGTGTGGTGGCAGCACTGACAGTGCTGGCCGTGTGGTGGGAGCACTGACAGTGCTGGCTGCGTAGTAGGAGCACTGACAGTGCTGGCTGAGTGGGGGAGCACTGTCAGTGCTGGCTGTGTGGCGGGAGCACTGACATTGCTGGCTGTGTGGTGGGAGCACTGACAGTGCTGGCTGTGTGGTGGGAGCACTGACAGTGCTGGCTGTGTTGGGGGAGCACTGACAGTGCTGGTTGTGTGGTGGGAGCACTGACAGTGCTGGCTGTGTGGTGGGAGCACTGACAGTGCTGGCTGTGTGGGGCAGCACTGATAGTGCTGGCTCTGTGGGGAGCGCTGGCAGTGCTGACTGTGTGGGGGGAGCACTTGCACTGCTAGCTGTGTGGGGAGCATTGGCAGTGCTTGCTGTGTGGGGGAGCACTGACAGTGCTGGCCGTGTGGTGGGAGCACTGGCAGTGCTGGCTGTCTGGTGGGAGCACTGACAGTGCTGGCGTGTGGTGGGAGCACTGACTGTGCTGGCTGTGTGGGGAAGCACTGACAGTGCTGGCTGTGTGGGGAGCACTGACAGTGCTGGCTGTGTGGGGGAGCACTGACAGTGCTGGCTGTGTGATGGGAGCACTGACAGTGCTGGCTCTGTGGGGGTAGCACTGACAGTGCCGGCTGTTTGGTGGGAGCAGTGACAGTGCTAGCTGTGTGGTGGGAGCACTGACAGTGCTGGCTGTGTGGGGGAGCACTGACAGTGCTGGCTGTGTTGTGGTAGCACTGACAGTGCTGGCTGTGTGGGGGGTGCACTTGCACTGCTGGCTGTGTGGGGGGCGCACTGACAGTGCTGGCTGTCTGGGGAGCACTGACAGTGCTGGCTGTGTGGGGGAGCACTGGCAGTGCTGGCTGTATGGGGGAGCACTTGCAGTGCTGGCTGTGTGGGGGAGCACTGACAGTGCTTGCTGTGTGGTGGGAGCACTGGCAGTGCTGGCTGTGGGGGAGGGAGCGCTGGCTGTGTTGGCTGTGTGAGGGAGCACTGGCAGTGCCGGCTGTCGGGGAGGGAGCGCTGGCAGTGCTAGCTGTGTGGGGAGCACTGGCAGTGCTGGATGTGTGGGGGAGCACTGACAGTGCTGGCCGTGTGGTGGGAGCACTGACAGTGCTGGCTGTGTGGTGGGAGCACTGACAGTGCTGGCGTGTGGTGGGAGCACTGACTGTGCTGGCTGTGTGGGGAAGCACTGACAGTGCTGGCTGTGTGGGGAGCACTGACAGTGCTGGCTGTGTGGGGGAGCACTGACCGTGCTGGCTGTGTGATGGGAGCACGGACAATGCTGGCTGTGTGGGGGGAGCACTGACAGTGCTGGCTGTTTGGTGGGAGCACTGACAGTGCTGGCTGTGTGGTGGGAGCACTGACAGTGCTGGCTGTGTGGGGGAGCACTGACAGTGCTGGCTGTGTTGTGGTAGCACTGACAGTGCTGGCTGTGTGGGGAGCACTGACAGTGCTGGCTGTGTGGGGGGAGCACTGACAGTGCTGGCTTTGTGGTGGGAGCACTGACCGTGCTGGCTTTGTTGTGGGAGCACTGACAGTGCTGGCTGTGTGGGGGAGCACTGACAGTGCAGGCTGTGGGGGAGGGATCGCTGGCTGTGCTGGCTGTGTGAGGGTGCACTGGCAGTGCTGGCTGTCGGGGAGGGAGCGCTGGCAGTGCTGGCTATGTGAGGGAGCACTGGCAGTGCTGGATGTGTGAGGGAGCACTGACATTGCTGGCTGTGAGGGAAGCACTGGCAGTGCTGGCTGTGAGGGGAGCACTGCCAGTGCTGGCTGTGAGGGGAGCACAGGCAGTTCTGGCTGTGAGGGGAGCACTGTCAGTGCTGGCTGCGTGGTAGGAGCACTGTCAGTGCTTGCTGTGTGGTAGGAGCACTTGCAGAACTGGCTGTGTGAGGGAGCACTGGCAGTGCCGGCTTGGGGGAGGGAGCGCTGGCTGTGTTGGCTGTGTGAGGGAGCACTGGCAGTGCCGGCTGCCGGGGAGGGAGCGCTGGCAGTGCTGGCTGTGTGAGGGAGCACTGGCAGTGTTGGCTGTGTGGGGAGCACTGGTAGTGCAGGCTGTGATGGAAGCACTGGCAGAGCTGGCTGTGAGGGGAGCACTGGTAGTGCTGGCTGTGAGTGGAGCACTGGAAGTGCTGGCTGCCTGGGTGAAGCACTGGAAGTGCTGGCTGTCTGAGGTGATCACTGGCAGTGCTGGCTGTGTGGGGGGTCACTGGCAGTGTTGGCTGTGTGAGGGAGCACTTTCAGTGCTGGCCGTGTGAGGGAGCACTGGCAGTGCTGGCTGTGTGGGGCAGCACTAGCAGTGCTGGCTGTGTGGAGGGAGCATTGGCAGTGCTGGCTTTGTGAGGTAGCACTGGCAGTGCTGGCTGTGAGGGGAGCACTGGCAGTGCTGTCTGTGAGGGGAGCACTGTCAGTGCTGGCTGCGTGGGGAGCACTGGCAGTGCTGGCTGTGTGGAAAGGAGCACTGGCGGTGCTGGCTGTGGAGGGGAACACTGCCAGTACTAGCCTTGGGTGGTAGCACTGGAAGTGTTTGCTATGGGGGGGCGCACTGGCAGTGCTGGTTATGGGGGGTGCACTGGCAGTGTTGGCTTTTTGGGGGAGTGATGGCAGTGCAGGCTTTTGGGGAGGGGAGCACTGGCAATGCTGGCTGTGTGGAGCGTTGAAATGGGGGGTGAACTGGAAGTGCTGGCTGTGGGAGCACTGCCAGAGCTGGCTGCATGGGGAGCACAGGCAATGCTGGCTGTGGGGAGTACTGGCAGTGCTTGCAGTGGTGGGAGCACTGGCAGTGCTGGATGTGTGGGGAGCACTGGCTGTGGTGGGGAGCAGTGGCAGTACTGGCTGTGGGGGCAGTACTGGCAGTTCTGGCTGTGAGGGGAGAACTGGCTGTGCTAGCTGTGGAAGGAAGCACTGCCAGTGCTTGCCATGTGGGGAACACAAGCAGTGCTGGCTGTGTGGGGAGCACTGGCTGTGGATGGCAGCATTTCCAGTTCTGTCTGTATGAGGAGTACTGGCAGTGCTGGCTTTGGGGATCACTGGCAGAGCAGGCTGTGGGGAGCAATGCCAGTGCTGGCATTGAGTGATGAGCACAGACAGTGCTGGATGTGGGAGAGCACTGGAAGTGCTGGCTGCGTGGACGTGAGCACTGACAATGCTGGCTGTGGGGAGCACTGGCAGTGCTGGCTGTGTGGGGGGAGCACTTGCACTGCTAGCTGTGTGGGGAGCACTGGCAGTGCTGGCTGTGTGGGGGAGCACTGACAGTGCTGGCCGTGTGGTGGGAGCACTGACAGTGCTGGCTGTCTGGTGGGAGCACTGACAGTGCTGGCGTGTGGTGGGAGCGCTGACTGCGCTGGCTGTGTGGGGAAGCACTGACAGTGCTGGCTGTGTGGGGAGCACTGACAGTGCTGGCTGTGTGGTGGCAGCACTGACAGTGCTGGCTGTGTGGGGGAGCACTGACAGTGCTGGCTGTGTTGTGGTAGCACTGACACTGCTGGCTGTGTGGGGGGCGCACTGACAGTGCTGGCTGTGTGGGGAGCACTGACAGTGCTGGCTGTGTGGGGGAGCACTGGCAGTGCTGGATGTATGGGGGAGCACTTGCAGTGCTGGCTGTGTGGGGGAGCACTGACAGTGCTTGCTGTGTGGTGGGAGCACTGGCAGTGCTGGCTGTGGGGGAGGGAGCGCTGGCTGTGTTGGCTGTGTGAGGGAGCACTGGCAGTGCCGGCTGTCGGGGAGGGAGCGCTGGCAGTGCAAGCTGTGTGGGGAGCACTGGCAGTGCTGGCTGTGTGGGGGAGCACTGACAGTGCTGGCCGAGTGGTGGGAGCACTGATAGTGCTGGCTGTGTGGTGGGAGCACTGACAGTGCTGGCGTGTGGTGGGAGCACTGACTGTGCTGGCTGTGTGGGGAAGCACTGACAGTGCTGGCTGTGTGATGGGAGCACTGACAATGCTGGCTGTGTGGGGGGAGCACTGACAGTGCTGGCAGTTTGGTGGGAGCACTGACAGTGCTGGCTGTGTGGTGGGAGCACTGACAGTGCTGGCTGTGTGGGGGAGCACTGACAGTGCTGGCTGTGTGGGGGAGCACTGACAGTGCTCGCTGTGTGGGGGGAGCACTGGCAGTGCTGGCTTTGTGGTGGGAGCACTGACAGTGCTGGCTGTGTTGTGGGAGCACTGACAGTGCTGGCTGTGTGGGGGAGCACTGACAGTGCTGGCTGTGTGGGGGAGCAGTGACAGTGCAGGCTGTGGGGGAGGGAGCGCTGGCTCTGCTGGCTGTGTGACGGTGCACAGGCAGTGCTGGCTGTCGGGGAGGGAGCGCTGGCAGTGCTGGCTATGTGAGGGAGCACTGGCAGTGCTGGCTGTGTGAGGGAGCACTGACATTGCTGGCTGTGAGGGAAGCACTGGCAGTGCTGGCTGTGAGGGGAGCACTGCCAGTGCTGGCTGTGAGGGGAGCACAGGCAGTTCTGACTGTGAGGGGAGCACTGTCAGTGCTGGCTGCGTGGTAGGAGCACTGTCAGTGCTTGCTGTGTGGTAGGAGCACTAGCAGTGCTGGCTGTGTGAGGGAGCACTGGCAGTGCTGGCTGTGGGAGGAGCACTGGCAGTGCTGTCTGTGGAGGGGAGCCCTGGCAGAGTAGGCTGTGGGGAGCACTGGCAGTGTTGGCTGTGGGAGGAGCACTGGCAGTGATGGCCTTGGGTGGGAGCACTGGCAGAGTAGGCTGTGGGAGCGCTGGCAGTGCTGGATGTGAAGGGGAGCACTGGCAGTGCTGTCTATGGAGGGGCGCACTGCTGGTGGAGGGGAGCATTGACGGTGCTGTCTGTGTGGAGGGGAGCACTGGCAGTGCAGGCTGTGAGGTGGGAGCACTGCCAGTGCTGGCTGTGTGGTGGGAGCACTGACAGTGCTGGCTGTGTGCGGGAGCACTGACAGTGCTGGCTGTGTGGGGGAGCACTGACAGTGCTGGCTGTGTGGTGGGAGCACTGGCAGTGCTGGCTGCGGGGAGGGAGCGCTGGCTGTTCTGGCTGTGTGAGGGAGCACTGGCAGTGCTGGCTGTCGGGGAGGTAGCGCTGGCAGTGCTGGCTGTGTGGGGGAGCACTGACAGTGCTTGCTGTGTGATGGGAGCACTGGCAGTGCTGGCTGTGGGGGGAGCACTGACAGTGCTGGCTGTGTGGTGGGAGCGCTGGCTGTTCTGGCTGTGTGAGGGAGCACTGTCAGTGCTGGCTGACGGGGAGGGAGCGCTGGCAGTGCTGGCTGTCGGGGTGGGAGCGCTGTTAGTGCTGGCTGTGTGAGGGAGCACTGGTAATGCTGGCTGTGTGAGTTAGCACTGGCAGTGTTGGCTTATTGGGAGCACTGGCAGTGCAGGCTGTGAGTGAATCACTGGCCATGCTGGCTGTGAGGGGAGCAATGGCAATGCTGACTGTGAGGGGAACTCAGGCAGTGCTGTCTGTGAGGGTAGCATTGTCAGTGATGGTTGCGTAGGGGAGCACTGACAGGGCTGGATGAGGGGTGTCGGGAGCACTGGCATTGCTGGCTGTGTGTTGGGAGCACTGCCAGTGCTGGCTGTGTGGTGGGAGCACTGACAGTGCTGGCTGTGTGGTGGGAGCACTGACAGCGCTGGCTGTGTGGTGGAACACTAGCAGTGCTGGTTATGGGGGGTGCACTGGCAGTGCAGGCTTTTGGGGAGGGGAGCACTGGCAATACTGGCGGTGTGGAGGGAGCACTGGCAGTGCTGGTTGTGGGCGGGAGCACTGGCAGTGCTAGCTGTGGAGGGGAGCACTGCCAGTGCTTGCCTTGTGGGGGAACCCAAGCAGTGCTGGCTGTGTGGGGAGCACTGGCTGTGGATGGCAGCATTTCCAGTTCTGTCTGTATGGGGAGCACTGGCAGTGCTGGCTTTGGGGATCACTGGCAGAGCAGGCTGTGGGGAGCAATACCAGTGCTGGCATTGAGTGATCAGCACAGCCAGTGTTGGATGTGGGAGAGCACTGGCAATGCTGGCTGTGTGGATGTGAGCACTGGCTGTGCTGGCTGTGGGGATCACTGGCATGGCTGGCTGTATGGGGAGCACTGGCAGTGCTGGCTGTGTCGATGAGCACTGGCACTACTGGCTGTGGTGGGGAGCACTGGCAGTGCTGGATGTGGGGAGCACTGGCATTGCTGGCTGTGTGGGGGTAGCACTGGCAATGCTGGCTTTGGGAGCACTGGCAGTGTTGGCTATGGGGAACACTGGCAGTGCTGGCTGTGTGGGATACACTGGCAGTGCTGGCTGTGGGGAGCACTGCCAGTGCTGGCATCCGGGGGAGCACAGTCAGATCATTCTGTGGGGGTGCACTGGCAGTGTTGACTGTGGGAGCACTGGCAGTGCAGGCTGTGTGTGGGTACTGGCAGTGCTGGTTTTGTGGGGTACACTGGCAGTGCTGGCTGTGGGGAGCACTGCCAGTGCTGGCATTGGGGGAGCACTGGTAAATCAGGCTGTGTGGGTGCACTGGTAGTGTTGACTATGGGGAACTCTGGAAGTGCTGGCTGTGAGGGCGAGCACTGACAGTGCTGGCTGTGGGGGAGCACTGGCAACGCTGGCTGTGTGTGGGGGGGGGCGCACAGGCAGTGTTGGATGTGGGAGGCGGGGAGAACTGGCAGTGCTGGCTGTTGTGAGGAAGTACTGGTCGTGATGGCCGTGTGTGGGGAGCACTGGCAGTGCTGGCTGTGGGGTGGAGCACTGGCAGTGCTGGCTGTGGTGGGGGGCCGGTTGTGGGAGCACTGACAGTGTTGGCATTGTGTGGGAGCACTTGCAGTGCTGGCTGTGGGGAGCACTGTCTGTGTTGGCTGTGGTGGGTGTGGGGAGAACTGGCAGTGCTGGCTGGGGAGCATTGGCTTTGCTGTCTGTGGGGGAACACTGGCTTTGCTGGCTGCCTGAGGGGGGCACTGGCAGTGGAGGCTGTGTGGGTGGGGATGGGTGGAGCACCTGCAGTGCTGGCTTTGGGGTTTGGGGAGAACTGGAAGTGCTGACTGTGGGGAGTACTGGCAGTTCTGATGTGGTTGGTTCACTGGCATTGCTGGCTGTTGGAAGCACTGGAAGTGCGGGATGTGGGGAGCACTTGCATCGCTGGCTGTGGTGGGAGCACTGGGAGTGCTGTCTCGGGAGCACTGGTAGTGCTGGCCGTGGGGACGGAGCACTGGCAGCTCTGGCTGTGGGTAGAGCACTGGAAGTGCTGGCTGTGGTGGGGGGCGCTTGTGGGAGCACTGGCAGTGTTGGCATTGTGTGGGAGCACTTGCAGTGCTGGCTGTGGGGAGCACTGGCTGTGTTGGCTGTAGAGCGAGCACTGGCAGATCTGGTGTTGGTGGACTACTGGCAGCGCTGGCTGTAGGGGTGATCACTGGCAGTACTCGATGTGGGGGGATGAGCACTGTCTTGGCTGGCTGAGAGCGTGGGGAGCGCTAGCAGCGCTTGATGTATAGGAAGACTGGCAGTGCTAGCCATGGGGTGAGTGGGAGCACTGTCAGGGCTGCATGTGCGGGTAGGAAAGTGGGGAAGTACTGGCAGTGCATGAAAGTGGGGGGAACACTGGCAGTGCTTGCTGTGTGGGGAGCACTGGCAGTGCTGGCTGTGTGGTGGGAGCACTGACATTGCAGGCTGTGTGTGTGAGCACTGACAGTGCTGGCTGTGTGGTGGGAGCACTGACAGTGCTGGCGGTGTGGGGAACACTGTCAGTACTGGTTGTGTGGGCGGAGCACTGGAAGTGCTGGCTGTGTGAGGGCAGCACTGTCAGCGCTGGTTGTTTGGGGGGGTCACTGGCAGCGCTGCCAGTGGGTAGCCCTGGCAGTGGGAGCTGTTGCTGGCTGTGGCGGGAGAACTGGCAGAGCTGGTTGTGGGAGGGTGTGGAGCACTCGCAGTGCTGCCTGTAGGTAGCACTGGCAATGCTGGATGTGGGTGGGCGCACTGGGAGTGCTAGATGTTGGGGTGGGCACTGGAAGTGCTGGCCGTGGGGATGGAGCACTGGCAGGACTGGCAGAGGGGTGGAGCACTGGCAGTGCTGGCTGTTAGATTCGGAACACCAGCCGTGCTGGCTGAGGAACACTGGAAGCGCTGGCTGTGGTGGGAGCGTTGCGAGTGCTGTCTGGGAGCACTGGCACTGCTTGCTGTGCGGTAGCACTGGTATTGATGGGTGTGGGGGTGGTGTAGCACTGGCAACGCTGGCTGTGGCGGGTGGGGAGCACTGTCAGTGCTGGCTGTGTGGGGCGAGCACTGGCAGGGATGGCTGTGGGGCGTAGGGATTGTACTGGCAGTGCTGTTTGTGGGGAGCACTGACAGTGTTGGCATAATGTTGGAGCACATGTAGTTCTGGCTGTGGGGGGCATTGGCATTGTTGGCTGCAGGGGAGCACTGGCAGATGTGGCTGTAGGGGGGAGTACTGGCAGTGCTGGCTGTGGAGTGTGTGGGTGCACTGGCACGGCTGGCTCTGTGGGTAGAAAAGTGGGGAAGCACTGGCAGTGCATGAAAGTGGGGGAACACGGGCAGTGTTTGCTATGTGGGGAGCACTGGTAGTGCTGGCTTTCGGGGCTGAGGGAGCACTGGCAGTGCTGGCTGTGGGGAGCACTGGCAGATCTGGCTGTGGTGGGTGCACAGGCAGTGCTGGATGGGGAAGCTCTGGAAGTGCTAGAAGTGCTGGCCGTGGGGTCGGAGCACTGGCAGGGCTGGCTGTGGGGAGCACTGGCTTTGTTGGCTGCCTGAGGGAAGCACTGGCAGAGGAGGCTGTGGGGTGGGGGTAGAATGAGCACTGGCAGTGCTTGATTAGGGGGTTGGGAGCACTGGCAGTTCTGGCTGTGGGGAGCACTGGCAGTGCTGGCTGTGGGAGGGTGGGGGAGTACGTGAAGTGCTGGCTGTGGGTGGGAGCACTGGCAGTGCTGGCTGTGGGTGGGAGCACTGGCAGTGCTGGCTGTGTGGAGCACTGCCAGTGCTGGCTGTGTGGAGCACTGCCAGTGCTAGCTGTAGTGTGGGGGCAGCACTGGCAGTTCTGGCTGTGGGAGGGTGGGGAGAACTGGAAGTGCAGGCTGTGTGTTCGGAGCACTGGCTGTGCTAGCTGTGGGGAGCACTGACAGTGATGGCTGTGTGGGAGCACTGGCAGTGCTGGCTGTGTGGGGAGCACTGGCAATGCTAGCTGTGGGTGGACGCACTGGCAGTGCTGGCTGTGTGGGGAACACTGGCAATGCTAGCTGTGGGTGGGGGCACTGGCAGTGCTGGCTGTGGGTGGGAGGACTGGCAGTGCTAGTTGTGGGTGGGAGCACTGGCAGTGCTGGCTGTGGCGGAGCACTGGCAGAGCTGGTTGTGGGAGGGTTGGGGAGTACGTAAAGTGCTGGCTGTGGGTGGGAGCACTGGCAGTGCTGGCTGTGTGGAGCACTGCCAGTGCTAGCCGTAGTCTGGGGGCAGCACTTGCAGTTCTGGCTGTGGAGGAGCACTGGCAGTGCTCCTGTGGGAGGGTGGGGAGCACTGGAAGTGCAGGCTGTGTGTTCGGTGCACTGGCTGCGCTGGCTGTGGGGAGCACTGACAGTGATGGCTGTGTGGGAGCACTGGCAATGCTAGCTGTGGGTGGGAGCACTGGCAGTGCTGGCTGTGGGTGGGAGCACTGGCAGTGCTGGCTGTGGCGGAGCACTGGCAGAGCTGGTTGTGTGAGGGTGGTGGAGTACGTGAAGTGCTGGCTGTGGGTGGGAGCACTGGCTGTGCTGGCTGTGTGGAGCACTGCCAGTGCTAGCTGTAGTCTGGGGGCAGCACTGGCAGTTCTGGCTGTGGGGGAGCACTGGCAGTGCTGGCTGTGGGAGGGTGGGGAGCACTGGAAGTGCAGGCTGTGTGTTCGGTGCACTGGCTGTGCTGGCTGTGGGGAGCACTGACAGCGATGGCTGTGTGGGAGCACTGGCAATGCTAGCTGTGGGTGGGAGCACTGGCAGTGCTGGCTGTGGGTGGGAGCACTGGCAGTGCTGGCTGTGTGGGAGCACTGGCAGTGCTAGTTGTGGGTGGGAGCACTGGCAGTGTTGGCTGTGGGTGGGAGCACTGGCAGTGCTGGCTGTGGGGAGCACTGGCAGAGCTGGTTGTGGGAGGGTGGGGGAGTACGTGAAGTGCTGGCTGTGGGTGGGAGCACTGGCAGTGCTGGCTGTGTGGAGCACTGCCAGTGCTAGCTGTAGTCTGGGAGCAGCACTGGCAGTTCTGGCTGTGGGGAGCACTGGCAGTGCTGGCTGTGGGAGGGTGGGGAGAACTGGAAGTGCAGGCTGTGTGTTCGGTGCACTGTCTGTTCTGGCTGTGGGGAGCACTGACAGTGATGGCTGTGTGGGAGCACTGGCAATGCTAGCTGTGGGTGGGAGCACTGGCAATGCTGGCTGTGGGTGGGAGCACTGGCAGAGCTGGCTGTGTGGGAGCACTGGCAGTGCTAGTTGTGGGTGGGAGCACTGGCTGTGCTGGCTGTGTGGGAGCACTGGCAGTGCTAGTTGTGGGTGGGAGCACTGGCTGTGCTGGCTGTGGGTGGGAGCACTGGCAGTGCTAGTTGTGGGTGGGAGCACTGGCTGTGCTGGCTGTGGGTGGGAGCACTGGCAGTGCTGGCTGTGGGGAGCACTGGCAGGACTGGCTGTGTGGGAGCACTGTCAGTGCTAGCTGTGGGTGGGAGCACTGGCAGTGCTGGCTGTGGGAGAGCAATGCCAGTGCTAGCTGTGGGGGTGGGGAGCACTGCCAGTGCTGGCTGTGGGAGCACTGGCAGTGCCTGCTTTGGGGAGTGGGGGAAGCACTGGCAGTGCTGGCTGTGGGGACTGGGGAAGCACTGGCAGTGCCTGCTATGGGGACTGGGGAAGCACTGGCAGTGCTGGCTGTGGGGCAGCACTGGCAGTGCTGGATGTGTGGGGCCCATAGATGTGCCCAAGATACATCGCTCCCACGACCAGAGCTGCAGATGTGGGAGCACTGAAGCTTATTTTAAAACTCTGGTAGCAGATCGCCACCAAGCGGTCAAAGGTGAAGGACACAGTCAGCCAGACTGAACAGTTGGTCACAGCGATACCCATGAGGGAGTCCAGACCGGATACGAAGCTGTTAAGGAAAAGTGCCTGTAGCAAACGAGGCGCCAGTATATAGTTGATAAGAGCAAGACATATAAGTAGCAGCAGTTCGGGCGAGACCATGGCTACCAGGTAGATAGTTGTTCTCTTACACAGACCGCAGTCCCTGAGTCGGAGGATCAGCAGAGTGACTACGTTCGCTGGAATACAGACAGGATAAGAGGGATTCCACATAACAGCCAGAGGAATTATGTGTGAATTCAGACCGAAGGTCAATTTCCTTAGCGTTCTTTGTCATTTCCCTGTTTACATGTTTGTAGTCGCCCCTGCCCTATAGTCCAAGGATATGTCAGTGAGGCGGTAGGCCATGCTCTATTGGTGTCCAGCGTTTGCGGGGATTACAGGATTACGGAGATAAAGCTGCAAAATGTGTTCTGTCAGAAGGTCGGTGCAAATTCGGTGGCCGAATCGCTTCCTTCAGCAATGTATTCTATACACGAAAACTAAGTCCACACAACAGCCTTTCCCTTCCATTACTTTTATTCAGTCTCCATGTTTCAACTGATTCATCTATAAATTATTGAATTCCCTTCTTAAACACCACGGTCCTCTTCTCCTTCGAAATGCCCTTGAAAATGCCTTGCCGTTTTGTTTTCATAGAATTTACAGTGCAGAAGGAGGCCATTCGGCCCATCGAGTGTGCACCGGCTCTTGGAAAGAGCACCCTACCCAAGGTCAACACCTCCACCCTATCCCCACAACCCAGTAACCCCACCCAACACTAAGGGAAATTTTGGACACGAAGGGCAATTTATCATGGCCAATCCACCTAACCCGCCCATCTTTGGACTGTGGGAGGAAGGCGGAGCACCCGGAGGAAACCCACGCACACACGGGGAGGATGTGCAGACTCCGCACAGACAGTAACCCAAGCCGGAACCGATCCTGGGACCCTGGAGCTGTGAAGCAATTGTGCTATCCACAATGCTACCTTTATTCTCACGCAATTCTCATGCTATCGAATATGCATAAAGTTATCCTTCCGATATATATTAAGCTTGAAAGTTTCAATACAATTGCAACTAGTTGCAGTCATCCACAGAGAAAAGACATACACTTAGAAAAGTGGGCAAAAATATTCTGCAGCAAAATTATGCAGCTATAAACGAAACAAAGCTGCATAAGGAAAGAATCAGGAACTATTCTGGCATTCAACGTAAATCTGCTGAATTAAACTCTTTGAGCGTATCTCAGATACATAAAGAGAGAGTAAGGGACGGATATGTCTATGGAGCGATGTACCGAGTGCGAGGTCTTGTTAGATGAAGAAACTGGACGGAGAATGGACTGAGTAAATCTGGGACTCTCAATGGATGAATGAAGATATCACTGATCGTGGTGCCGTTGTATATAATAAATGAGGACACAGGGGTCAAGACATGGAAGAGTTTGCAGCAACAATATGGATTTTGATGTGTTTCTCTAACGGGACTGCATATTGGTCAGAGAGCACAGGGGTTGTCAACGTGCGCGGTCGGACATGAACAACTGAATTGCGAAACACATCACGTTTTTGGAAGGCGGAAAATTGTAAGTTAGCCAGGAAAGCAGTAGCTAACACAAGACTTGAAGACGGACTAACGTTACGAGTGCTTCAGAACAAGATGACATACGGATGTCAAGAGATAAGGAATTGTTGTAGGACTAACGGAAAGCAGCAAGCTTAGGCACGGAATTCCTTGCACTTCCCAAAATTATCAGTACAGTTCATTACAAGCGAAGACTCCAGCACCTATCCTGCTAAACCACCAATCTCAGCCTTCCGTCTGTTAAAATGGCCCACACTGCGTATTTTCTGTTCCATATCTTTGAGTACATTATCTCTGCATGCTAAATTATCACTGAACTCTCGATCCTGTACATCAACCTTGCATGTTGCACCTTTTAATCCAGGTGCAGTAAAGATCGTGCTTCCGTATTACCAACCAGATCGGGTACATCGGTTTCAGTGTTGGCAAATCACATAGCAATTAAAGAATTATAGCTTGTGTCAGGCGTTATCATAGAATCATAGAATAAACAGTGCAAAAGGCCATGAGGCCCAACGAGTCTGCGCCGACCCACTGAAAGCGCAATCTACACAGACCCACTCCCCGGCCCTATCCCCACATCCCACTTAGGGGCAAATTAGCACAGTCAAATCACCTAACCTCCACATCTTTGTACTCTGGGAGGAAACCGGAGCACCCGGAGGAACCCCGCCCCCCCCCCCCCCCCCACACACACACGCACGGGAAGAATGTGTTAACTACACACAGACAGTCACCCGTGGTCGGAATTGAACCTGGGTCCCTGGCGCTTTAAGGCGGCAGTGATAACCACTGTGCCACACTGCCGCCCTAATTGTGCTTTTCAAATTGATTGATTCCCAAAATACTTTTCCAAAGCACAGTTTGACGGCGATACAATGATTCAAAGAAAAAAAGGAAACTCGACAGTGAGTTCGAATTAAATGCCAGATCAAACATAATATGCGAAACAATTGTGAGAACCAGATAAGATATTATTTGATGGCGACACTGAAGAAAGAAGCAGCAGAGAGGCAGCCCGGAAGATGGATTAAAATAGGTGGTATTTCAGTCAAGCGCAAGGTTATCCAAATTGCAGCAGGATCTTGATTAGCAGGGAAATTGCGCCGTGAAATGGCCAATAGAGTTCAATGCAGGTAAGTGTGAGGTGTTACATTTTGCAAAGTAAAATCAAGATAGTTCTGTCAAAGTAAATGGTAGGACCTTAGGGAGTACCGTCAAAGAGAAGGACCGAGGAGTTCAGGTGCACGGTTCTCTAAAGGTTGAGTCACAGGTGGTTAGGGAAGTGAAGAAGGCTTTTGCCATGCTGGCCTTCATCGGTCAGGGCATTGAGTTTAGAAGTTGGGATAGGAAAGATATTCTCAAACTGGGGCAAGTGCGGACGAGAGTTACAACGATGTTGCCGGGACTCAAGAGACTGAGTTCGAGGGACAGATTGGACTTTTTTTTCTTTGGAGCGTTTAAGGCTCGCTTAAGACCTGATAGAGGTGGGAACGATCACGAGAGGCATGGACAGGTTGAATGCACTCAGTCTTTTTCCCAGGGTTGGCGAATCAAGTACTAGAAGGCATTGGTTTAAGTTAAGATGGGATATAATTAATGAGAAGCTGAAGAGCAACGTTTTTGCACAGAGGATGGTGTGTATGTGGAATGAGCTGCCGGAGGAAGTGCTTGAGGAGGGACAGTGACAACATGTAAAAGTCAGTTGGACTGATACTTGGATAGTAAAGGTTTGGAGGAATATGGGACAAATTCAGGCAAATGGAGTCAGCTTAGATGGGCTTTTTGATTGACGTGGAGCACTTTGGGCCGAAGTGCCTGTCTCAGTGCTGTACTTTCTATGATAAAATGTGAGCGTGCATTTCTAGGGAGCATATGGGAAGGTGAGTGGAATGTTCGCATTGGAACACAAGATGAACTGACTGTACATTAATGACAAATCAATTTCAGATGCATTTCATTACAGAAGGAGACATCTTCAGAAAAATGTATTTATACTTATAGAAGGAGGGAAATGTAACTCCCCCTCCTATCTCATTAACCCCTTAATCTAACCTACATATCTTTCTGGACACTAGGGAGTAATTTAGCATGGCCAATCCACCTAACCTGCACATCTTTGAACTGTGGGAGGAAACCGGAGCACCCGGAGGAAACCCACGCAGACACGGAGAAAAAGTCACCCGAGGTGGGAATTGATCCGAGGACCCGGGTGCTGTGAGGCAGCAGTGAAAACCACTGTGTTACTGTGACATCAATGTATTTGGGAAGGGGCAGAACAGGGTAAAGCGGATGGAATCAAGATAGGAACAGATAATCTTGGTGGGGCTGGAAAAGGGCAAAACAATGGTGTACTGGGACTTTCCTATTTGTGGATTTTGGGAAGGAGGTAGAAGCGGGAGGTTGATGCAGGAGGTGTGGGATTGTGGGCCTATGATGTCCGAGGCTGTGGACAGAAGATATCCAGAGTCAATTGGTCAGTGAAAGTCCTGGAAACAGTATCACGATGTTTGGTGGTGTGCTGCTGGTCCAGGGGGAGGTAGCAGGATGGGCCTGAGAGCTGACGGTCAGCCTCTGTTGGGAAGAGGTCAGTACACCAGACAATAATGGCACCACCCTTGTGAGCAGTTTAGATCATCAGGCCAGGGTTGGATATTAGATGGAGGATAGGAGGACGTTTAGAGTGAGTCAGGGTAGAGCTGGCGAGAGGCACAGAGAAACTGAGACGGTCGATGTCGCACTGACAGATCCCAATGAAAAGATCAAGAACTGATAGGAGGCCAGAGTGTGGGGTTCAGGGAGAGGGAGATTACTGGAGGCGGATGGATTTCAACAACAAATATTCATAAAATAGACAGTGAGAAACAGCAGAGACAATATTATCTATTCACTGATCATCATCATAATAATTACATAGAGCTATATCATAGAATTTACAGTGCACAAGGAAGCCATTCGGCCCATCGAGTCTGCACCGGCTCTTGGAAAGAGCACCCTACCCAAGGTCAAAACCTCCACCCTATCCCTATAACCCAGTAACCCCACCCAACATTAAGAGCAATTGTGGACACTAAGGGAAATTTATCATGGCCAATCCACATAACCTTCACATCTTTGGACTGTGGGAGGAAACCGAAGCACCCGGAGGAAACCCACACAGACCCGGGGAGGATGTGCAGACTCCGCACAGACAGTGACCCAAGCCGGAATCGAACCTGGGACCCTGGAGCTGTGACGCAATTGTGCTAACCACAATGCTACCGTGCTGCCCCCGAGAATTACCAAAGAATTGAAAGGCAGAAGTCGGTCTCTATTATTCTTGAATTTAATAAAATATAATAAAAGCTTCCAGTCACAATGTCAACAGTTGGAATAATGGAATTAGAAGCATGAGTTAAAAGAAATCCAGTAACACAGAGTATACTAAATAGTCGGCACATATTCCAAAGTCAACATTATTCCTGGCACTTTTCATCCAATTATTTCAATAACTACCAGAAATAATAGATCTGAGTAGTATGATAGATGTTAAACAATTAGATTTTCTAAAGGCCGTCAGTAAGATCCGACATAACAGACTGATGAGTAATCTCAGAGCCAGTGGAGTTAGGGGACACAGCAGCAGAATGGACACATGCTGGCGACGCACACAGAAAACAGGGAGAGGAGTTAAAGGGATTTAGGCTGGTTGGTGGAAGGTGGTAAGTGGTGTTCCACAAGGATCAGCACTGGGATCACTCTCCTTCACCATTCCCATCAACAGTATGGGATCGGGAAGCAGAATGATAATTACACAATTTACAGACAGAATCAAATTGAGAGTGATAGTGAATACAGAGGGAGAATACAACTAATTACAGGCACACATCATCATTCATTATGAATTTGCAAAGTGGGTATTTCAATGGGAAATTAATGTTCCGACAGATCAGTGTCCGCTGCTGCATTTTGATAAGAATAGTAAGTTCTCCAATCACTCCTTGGAAAACAAGTGTGTGAATGGACTGGAGGGGTTTCTGGGTTCAGGTGAATAGATTCACAAATCGTGTGAAGCAGAAACACACTTCCTGTAACACTTGTTCACTGCCGTCAGATATTCCACTCTGGTGAGAGACCCACATTCAGTAGAATTCTACACTGACAGATACTTCCAGTAATCCTTGTTCACTGCTGTCATATATACCACTCTGATTAGTGACCCACATTCAGTACAATTCTACACTGACAGATACTTCCAGTAATCCGTGTTCACTGCTGTCAGATATTCCACTCTGATTAGTGACCCACATTCAGTACAATTCTACACTGATAGATACTTCCAGTAATCCTTGTTCACTGCTGACAGATATTCCACTCTGGTTAGTTAGCCACACTCAGTACAATTCTACACTGACAGATACTTCCAGTAAACCGTGTTCGCTGCTGTCAGATATTCCACTCTGGTTAGTGACCCACACTCAGTGTGATTTTATTTTTTCTCCTCCTAAACCTTCCTTCAGAGAGATTGCCTTCATGGAGATCCAATCTCACATTATACACGATTCCACTCAAGATAATAACTTAACCGGTCAGAGATCCAGTGAGTTACAAACAGAGGTTTATTGTGAGTTGATGGAAGGGATTCAAACCATTGACATGCTTAAAGACATTTGACAATGATATCGTTGGTCAGGTGTCAATATAACAGTGAGCACGAGATCAGGATCAGATATTTTCAGTCCCAGTTTAAAATCAGAGAGCAGCTCACACACAGATTTACACAAATTCAATGGTGACAGTCACTTACCAGGAACAACAACAATAGCAACAATTGGGGAGAATATTTTCTCAACCAGTTTAATTGTAAGATGCATTTTCAGCGAGAAGTGATGTGTCCTTCGTGCTGGTGTCGTCTCTGAGTCTGAAACTCTGAGGTTATATATTCCCAACGCCTTTAAGATATACCCTGTGGAATCACAACAGGGGTATTGAGGTTTTGACATCGTTCAAGTTATGTATAGAAATATATGAACAAACAGATTACAGCATTCTTTGCAAACACTGGACTGTTGATCACATTGTTCAACTAACAATAACAGAAAGGATGCTGTCCACTCAGACACCATCAGTACCATCTCTACATCTCAGATTGCTTCAGATTGTTTCCCTCACTCCACTGTGACCATTCAGTGAATCAGCTCAAATTGTCAGTGTGTTTCTCTGTGTGGGTCCACAGCACTCTGGGGTGTAGCTGCCTCTGTAACTGACCATTCAGTGATGCAGTTCCAATTGTCAGTGTGTTGCTCTGGGTGGGTCCACTGACTCTGGGGTGTAGCTGCCTCTGTAACTGTGACCATTCAGTGATTCAGTTCCAATTGTCAGTGTGTTTCTCAGGGTAGTTTCACTGCATTCTGGGGTGTAGCTTTCTCGGTAACTGTGACCATTCAGTGATTCAGTTCCAATTGTCAGTGTGTTTCTCTGGGTGGTTCCACTGCACTCTGGGATGTAGCTGCCTCTGTAACTGTGACCATTCAGTGATTCAGTTCCAATTGGCAGTGTGTTTCTCTGGGTGGTTCCACTGCACCCTGGGTGTAGCTGCCTCTATCTGTGACCATTCAGTGATTCAGTTCCAATTGTCAGTGTGTTCCTCTGGGTGGGTCCACTGCACTCTGGGGTGTGGTTTTCTCTGTAACTGTGACTATTCAGTGATTCAGTTCCAATTGTCAGTGTGTTTCTCTGGGCGGTTCCACTGCACTCTGGAGTGTAGCTGCCACTGTAACTATGAGCATTCAGTGATTCAGTTCGAATTGTCAGTGTGTTTCTCTGGGTAGTTCCACTGCATTCTGGGGTGTAGCTGTCTCGGTAACTGTGACCATTCAGTGATTCAGTTCCAATTGTCAGCGTGTTTCTCTGGGTGGTTCCACTGCACTCTGGGATGTAGCTGCCTCTGTAACTGTGACCATTCAGTGATTCAGTTTCATTTGGCAGTGTGTTTCTCTGGGTGGTTCCACTGCACCCTGGGTGTAGCTGCCTCTATCTGTGAACATTCAGTGATTCTGTTACAACTGTCAGTGTGTTTCTCTGGGTGGTTCCACGGCACTCTGGGGTGTAGCTGCCTCTGTAACTGTGACCATTCAGTGATGCAGTTCCAAATGTCAGTGTGTTTATCTGGGTGGTTCCACTGCACTCTGGGGTGTAGCTGTCTCTGTAACTGTGGCCATTCAGTGATTCAGGTCCAATTGTCAGTGTGTTTCTCTGGGTGGTTCCAGTGCACTCTGGGGTGTAGCTGCCTCTGGAACTGTGACAATTCAGTGATTCAGTTCCAATTGTCAGTGTGTTTCTCTGGGTGGTTCCACTGCACTCTGGGGTGTAGCTGCCTCTGAAACTGTGACCATTCAGTGATTCAGTTCCAATTGTCAGTGTGTTTCTCTGAGTGTTACCACTGCACTCTGGGGTGTAGCTGTCTCTGTAACTGTGACCATTCAGTGATTCAGTTTCAAATGTCAGTGTGTTTCTCTGGGTGGCTCCACTGCACTCTGGGATGTAGTTGCCTCTGTAACTGTGACCATTCAGTGATCCAGTTCCAATTGTCAGTGCGTTTCTCTGGGTGGGTCCACTGCACCCTGGGGTGTAGCTGCCTCTGTAACAGTGCCCATTCAGTTCCAATTGTCAGTGTGTTTCTCTGGGTGGCTCCACTGCACTCTGGGGTGTAGCTGCCTACGTAACTGTGACCATAGAATCATAGAAGTTTACAGCATGGAAACAGGGCCTTCGGCCCAACCAGTCCATGCCGCCCAGTTTTTACCATTAAGCTAGTCCCAGTTGCCCGCACTTGGCCCATAACCCTCTATAACCATCTTACCCATGTAACTATCTAAATGTTTTTTAAAAGACACAATTGTACCCGCCTCTACTACTACCTCTGGCAGCCCATTCCAGACACTCACTACCCTCTGAGTGAAGAAATTGCCCCTCTGGGCCCTTCTGAATCTCTCCCCTCTCACCTTAAACCGATGCCCTCTAGTTTTAGACTCCCCTACCTTTGGGAAACGATGTTGACTATCTACATTATCTATGCCCCTCATTATTTTATAGACCTCTATAAGATCACCCCTGAGCCTCCTACGCTCCAAGGAAAAAAGTCCCAGTCTATCCAGCCTGTCCTTATAACTCAAACCATCAAGTCCCGGCAACATGCTGGTAAATCTTTTCTGTACTCTTTCCAGTTTAATAAAATCCTTCCTATAATAGGGTGACCAGAACTGCACACAGTATTCCAAGTGTGGCCGTACCAATGTATTGTACAACTTCAACAAGACGTCCGAACTCCTGTATTCAATGTTCTGACCAATGAAACCAAGCATGCCGAATGCCTTATTCACCACCCTGTCCACATGCGACTCCACGTTCAAGGAGCTATGAACCTGTACTCCTAGATCACTTTGTTCTATAACTCTCCCCAACGCCATACCATTAACTGAGTAGGTCCTGGCCTGATTCGATCTGCCAAAATGCATCACCTCACATGTATCTAAATTAAACTCCATCTGCCATTCGTCGGCCCACTGGCCTAATTGATCAAGATCCCGTTGCAATCCTAGATAACCTTCTTCACTATCCACTGTGCCACCAGTCTTGGTGTCATCTGCAAACTTACTAACCATGCCTCCTAAATTCTCATCCAAATCATTAATATAAATCACAAATAACAGTGGACCCAGCACCGATCCCTGAGGCACACCACTGGCCACAGGCCTCCAGTTTGAAAAACAACCCTCTACAACCGCCTTCTGTCGTCCAGCCAATTTTGAATCCAATTGGCAACCTCACCCTGGATCCCGTGAGCTTTAACCTTCTGCAACAACCTACCATGCGGTACCTTGTCAAAGGCTTTGCTAATGTCCATGTAGACAACGTCTACTGCACTGCCCTCATCTACCTTCTTGGTCACCCCCTCAAAAAACTCAATCAAATTTGTGAGACATGATTTTCCACGCACAAAGCCATGCTGACTGCCCCGAATCAGTCCTTGCCTCTCTAAATGCTTGTAGATCCTGTCTCTCAGAATACCTTCTATCAACTTACCTACTACAGACGTTAGGCTCACCGGTCTGTAGTTCCCAGGCTTTTCCCTGCTGCCCTTCTTAAACAAGGGCACAACATTCACCACTCTCCAATCTTCAGGCACCTCACCTGTGGCTGCCGATGATTCAAATATCTCTGTTAGGGGACCCCCAATTTCCTCCCTAGCCTCCCACAACACCCTGGGATACATTTTATCAGGTCCCGGGGATTTATCTACCTTGATGCGCTTTAAGACTTCCAGCACCTCCTCCTCTGTAATATGCACACTTCTCAAGACATCACTATTTATTTCCCTTAGTTTCCTAACATCCATGCCTTTCTCGACCGTGAATACCGATGAGAAATATTCATTCAGGATCTCACCCAACTCTTGTGGCTCTGCACATAGATGCCCTTGTTGATCCTTAAGAGGCCCTACTCTGTCCCTAATTACTCTTTTCCCCTTTATGTATTTGTAGAATCTCTTTGGATTCTCCCTTGCATTATTTGCCAAAGCAATTTCATGTCCCCTTTTTGCCCTCCTGATTTCCCTCTTAACTCTATTTCGACAATCTCTATTCTCTTCAAGGGATCCACTTGATCCCAGTTGCTTATGTACGTCATATGCCTCCTTCTTCTTTTTGACCAGAGTCTCAATATCTCGAGTCATCCAGGGTTCCCTACTTCTACCAGCCTTACCCTTCACTCTAAAGGGAATGTGCTTACCCTGCACCCTGGTTAACACATTTTTAAAAGCCTCCCATTTACCAGCCGTCCCTTTGCCTGCCAACAGTCTCCCCCAATCTACCTCTGCAAGTTCCTGTCTGATACCATCAAAATTGGCCTTGCCCCAATTAAGAATTTTAACTCTTGGGCCAGATCTATCATTCTCCATAGCTATCTTAAAACTAATGGAGTTATGGTCACTTGTCCCAAAGTGATCTCTCACTAGCACTTCTGTCACTTGCCCTTGATATTTCCCAAGACGAGGTCAAGTTTTGCCCCCTCTCTAGTCGGTCCATCCACATACTGAATGAAAAATTCCTCCTGAATACACTCAACAATTTCCCTCCATCCAAGCCCCTAATGCTATGGCTGTCCCAGTCAATGTTGGGAAAGTTAAAGTCCCCTACTACTACCACCCTATTATTCTTGCAGCTATCTGTAATCTCCTTACATATTTGCTCCTCAATTTCCCTCTGACTATTTGGGGGCCTGTAGTACAGTCCTACCAAGGTGATCTCTCCCTTCTTATTTTTCAGTTCCACCCATATAGACTCAGTGGGCGAACCCTCGGATATATCCCCTCGAAGTACTGCCGTGATGTTCTCCCTAATCAAAAACGCCACTCCCCCTCCTCTCTTACCTCCTGTTCTATCCTTTCTATAGCATCTGTATCCCGGAACATTGAGCTGCCAGTCCTGCCCCTCCCTTAGCCATGTTTCAGTCATCGCTATAATATCCCAGTCCCATGTGCCCGTCCATGCCCTGAGTTCATCCGCTTTGCCCGTCAGACCCCTTGCATTGAAATAAATGAAGTTTAATGTAGACCTTCCTTGCTCTCTGCCCTGCTTTCTCTGGTCATGCTTTACACACTCTCCCTTTCTGCCTTTTGTTTCTGTCCCCACAGACTTCCTACATCGGTTCCCATCCCCCTGCCTCATTAGTTTAAACCCTCCCCAACTGCACTAGCAAACACCCCCCCCGAGAACATTGGTTCCCGTCCCACCCAGATGCAGACCGTCCGATTTGTACAGGTCCCACCTCCCCCAGAACCGGTCCCAATGTCCCAGGAATTTGAAACCCTCCCTCTTGCACCATCTCTCAAGCCACGCATTCATCCTAGCTATCCTGTCATTCCTACTCTGACTATCACGTGGCACTGCTAGCAATCCTAAGATTACTACCTTTGAGGTCCTACTTTTTAGTTTAACTCCTAACTCCCTAAATTCAGCTTGTAGGACCTCATCCCGTTTTTTACCTATATCGTTGGTGCCTATATGCACCACGACAGCTGGCTGTTCACCCTCCCCCTCCAGACTGCCCTGCAGCCGCTCCGAGACATCCTTGACCCTTGCACCAGGGAGGCAACATACCAACCTGGATTCCCGTTTGCGTCCACAGAAACGCCTGTCTATTCCCCTTACAATTGAATCCCCTATCACTATAGCTCTGCCACTCTTTTTCCCGCCCTTCTGTGCAGCAGAGCCAGCCACGGTGCCATGAACCTGGCTACTGCCACCTTCCCCTGGTGAGCCATCTCCCCAACAGTTAATCTGTTTTGGAGGGAGATGACCGCAGGGGAACCCTGCACTGCCTTCCTACTCTTCCTCTGTCTGTTGGTCACCCATTCCCTATCTGCCTCAGTAATTTTAATCTGCGGTGTGACCAACTCGCTGAATGTGCTATCCACAACTTCCTCAGCATCGCGGATGCTCCAAAGTGAGTCCATCCGCAGCTCCAGAGCCGTCAAGCGGTCTAACAGGAGCTGCAGTTGGACACTCTTCTTGCAGATGAAGGAGTTAGGGACACCAGAAGGGTCCCTGACTTGCCACATCTCACAAGAGGAGCATGACACGGGTCTGAGCTCTCCTGCCATGACTTAAACCTGAAGTTAAATTTGAACTACACTACACAGCTAAGAGAAAGTCAAAGAGAGAAATCACTTACCTGTTACAAGCCAATCACTCACCTGCTGGCTGTGATGTAATTGCTCCCGAGGCTCCCTCACAGGTCTGCTTCTCTGCACCGCCTTAAGATGAGCACCAAATTCCCTTAACTAGTTAATTAATTTACTTAATTAATTGGATTTTTTTTTTGGGGGGGGGGGTGGAAACTCAACCCCAAACCCCAAACTCCAAAAAACAAACGCAGCCCTCACTCACCTCTTACCCGAACTCAGCCTTACCCAAACTTAGATACACTCTGTTTGCCTCCAGCACTCTGTTTCTATAGGCACTTCAGACACACCTTTTGTATCCTTCCTGATTTACAGTCAGCCAATAGGCCTGCTCCCGAAACTGATCTCCCGAAACTAACAGCTGACCTGCAAGGTAAGGAAATTGTTAATCAGTACTTACCTCACCCAGGCAGCGACCTTTTAATCTGTCCCCTCTGCATCGCATCTCTCGCGCTTTTTCAAACTCCCGCGCTGTTTCCAAGGTCCCGGCTCCCTCTCTCTCCCGAACAGCTGACCTGCAAGGTAAGAAAGTGGTTAATCAGTACTTACCTCATCCAGGCAGCGACCTTTTAATCTGTCCCCTCTGCCTCGCAGCTCTCGCGCTTTTTCAAACTCCCGCGCTGTTTCCAACGTCCCGGCTCCCTCTCTCTCTCCCGAACAGCTGACCTGCAAGGTAAGAAAGTGGTTAATTTGACAAGGTGCCTCACAAAAGGTTGCTGCGTAAGATAAAGACGCATGGCATTAAGGGGAAAGTAGTAGCATGGATAGAGGATTGGTTAATTAATAGAAAGCAAAGAGTGGGGATTAATGGGTGTTTCTCTGGTTGGCAATCAGTAGCTAGTGGTGTCCCTCAGAGATCAGTGTTGGGCCCACACTTGTGCACAATTTACATAGATGATTTGGAGTTGGGGACCAAGGGCAATGTGTCCAAGTTTGCAGACGACACTAAGATCAGTGGTAAGCAAAAAGTGCAGAGGATACTGGAAGTCTGCAGAGGGATTTGGATAGGCTAAGTGAATGGGCTAGGGTCTGGCATATGGAATACCATGTTGACAAATGTGAGGTTATCCATTTTGGTAGGAATAACAGCAAAAGGGATTATTATTTAAATGATAAAATATTAAAACATGCTGCTGTGCAGAGAGATCTAGGTGTGCTAGTGCATGAGTCGCAAAAAGTTGGTTTACAGGTGCAACAGGTGATTAAGGAGGCGAATGGAATGGTTTCCTTCATTGCCAGAGGGATGTAGTTTAAGACTAGGGAGCTTATGCTGCAATTGTATAAGGTGTTAGTGAGGCCACACCTGGAATATTGTGTTCAGTTTTGGTCTCCTTACTTGACAAAGGACCTACTGGCTCTGGAGGGTGTGCAGAGGAGATTCACTGGGTTAATCCCAGAGCTGAAGGGGTTGGATTACGAGGAGAGGTTGAGTAGGCTGGGACCGTACTGGCTGGAATTTAGAAGGATGAGGGGCGATCTTACAGAAACATATAAAGTTATGAACAGCCAAGTTCCGCACACATGAGTGCGGCCTCAACCGGGACCTGGGATTCATGTCACATTTCGTTCATCCCGCACCATCTGGCCTGGGCTTGCGAAATCCAACCAACTGTCCTGGCTAGAGACAATTCACATCTCTTTAACCTGGGGTTACCCCTATCTCTGAATCTGTAAAGACTTAATTACCAGCAAATGCTCGCATTCTAAGCATTGTCTTGCATCTTTGAAGTTGTCTATATATATATTTCTGGAACATACTTCTTCATTCACCTGAGGAAGGAGCAGTGCTCCGAAAGTCAGTGTTTGAAACAAATCTGTTCGACTTTAACCTGGTGTTGTAAAACTTCTTACGTATGAGCAACGGTTGAAGACTCTGGGTCTGTACTCGTTGGAGTTTGGAAGGATGAGGGGGATCTTATTGAAACTTACTGGATACTGCGAGGCATGGGAGAGTGGACGTGGAGAGGATGTTTCCACTTGTAGGAACAACTAGAAGCAGAGGACACCATCTCAGAATAAAGGGGCGATCCTTTAAAATAGAGATGTAGAGGAATTTCTTCAGCCAGAGGGTGGCGAATCTGTGGAATTACTTGCCGCAGAAGGCTGTGGAGGCCGATTCACTAGTAACTTTACGACAGAGACAGATAGGGTCTTGTTTAATAAGTGGATCAGGGGTTATGGGGAGAAGGCCGGAGAATGTGGATGAGAAATTACCAGCCATGATTATTTATTCTGCGGAGCAGACCCGATGGGCCGAGTGGCCTAATTCTGCTCTTATGTCTCATGGTCTTATAGTTAAAGAGTTTCCTACCGTAAACAGAGCCTGTTTAAGCAGTGTCTTACACTAAATAGAGTCTATTTAAAAAGTGTCCAAGAGTATAGAGTCTATTAAACAGTGCCCTACCGCAAACAGAATCTGTTTCAAGCGTGTCCTGCAGCAAACAGAGTCGATATAAACAGTTTCCGACTCAAATAGAGTCTATTTAAACAGTGCCCTGCAGTAAACGGAGTCTAGTTATACAATGTCCGGCGTAAACAGACTCTTTAAACAGTACCTTACAATAAACACTGAATATTTAAACAGTGCCCGACACAAAACAGTCTATGTCATTAATATCCCACGTAACAGATTTTATTTATACGTTGTAATACAGTAAACAGAGTCTATGAAAGTAATGCATTACAGTAAACAGAGTCCATTGAAGCAGTGCCCTACAGTAAACACAGACTATTTAAACACTGCCTTACAGTTAGCATTCTCGTTCAAGTGTGTCCGACGGTAAACAGTCTATTTAAACAGTGTCCTACAGTACATCGAACATAGAACATACAGTGCAGAAGGAGGCCATTCGGCCTATCGGGTCTGCACCGACTCACTTAAGCCCTCACTTTCACCCTATTTCCGTAACCCAATAACCCCTCCTCACCTTTTTTGGTCACTAAGGACAATTTATCATGGCCAATCCAGGTAACCTGCACGTGTTTGGACTGTGGGAGGCAACCGGAGCACCCGGAGGAAACCCACGCAGACTACGTGCAGACTCCGCACAGACAGTGACCCAGCGAGGAATCGAACCTGGGACCCGGACGCTGTGCAGCCACAGTGCTATCCACTTGTGCTACCGTGCTGCCCTAAATAGGGTCTGCTAAACAGCGCCCGACAGCAGGGATTCGCAAGCCACAGGACGCAACCCACGGATCGGTCGCCTGCGGGTATCAGAAGGATCGCGGAAGGATCTTTGAAAATCATGTGCCGCAAAATATTTTGCGAATCTCATGATCTCTCCTGGCGAAAGCTGCAGATCAAGAGCTTCGTCCAGACTCGGTCCAACTGTGCTCCCAGCCTCTTAGTCATGGATCCCATGTGTTCTGCCCTGATGCAGAACAGTGGTCCGCAGGAAGACACCATCTTCTGGGAGACAATCCTGCCGCAGAAAACGACTGTCATTATGCAGGAGTCTGTGAGAGAACTTACCGTCAAGCTCGGCAGATCCGATAGTCAGAGTATGTCGATGATCGAGCACACACGTGGATAGGAATCCCTTGTATATGTGTGCGTGTGTCTCTCAATGCAGAGAATTAGCTTACACATCTTCTGCATGTCTTCTTGCTGCGTGGTTGCTGCTGATGGGCCAGAAGCGTGTGTGTCAGCGAAAGCGTTGAAGGACATTGAGTGGGAGGAAATAGGCTGCCATTGCAGCAAGAGCTACATTATTGGATACAACAGTCTCCACGAAGTGGCTCCACTGACATATCTTCGTGTAATTGTGAAGATTTGATAAAATATTTTTCAATGTAGAATTGTGGCGGCACTGTGGCACTGTGGTTAGCGCTGTTGCTTCACTGCTCCAGGGTCCCAGGTTCGATTCCCGGCTTGGGTCACTGTCTGTGCAGAGGCTGCACGTTCTCCCCGTGTCTGCGTGGGTTTCATCGGGGTGCTCCGGTTTCCTCTTACAGTCCAAATATGTGCAGGTCAGGGGGAGTGGCCATGATAAATTGCCCTTAGTGTCCAAAAAAGATTATGTGGGGTTGCTGGGTTACGGGGATAGGGTGGAGGTGTGGGCTTGGGTAGGCTGCTATTTCTAGGACCGATGCAGACTCGATGGGCCGAATGGCCTCCTTCTGCAATGTAAATTCTATGATGAATTTGCCTGATTAATTACAAGCAGAACAATTAGGGAGTCAGTTGTCGTTGTGTCAATTTTAGTGTTGTCAGCAAACAAACATTGGTGAAATGGTTTTCAGTCGTGCACCCTGAAGCTGAATAAATTGCATCAAATAAACTAAAAAGCCAATTACGAATTAATATTTTAATATCACTATATTCAGGTTTATGGCTTTTTTATTTCAAGGAACCACAAATGGCTCTCACAGTGATATTAGCTCTTTATGCTCCTCACCTCAGTCCTCTTCTTTGTTTGATTTCTAGAGGCACGGTCCCATGATGAATGCAGGTTCACAATTGTCGGTATCCCTCCAGTTTCTATCATGAGTAAGTATCCTTCATGTGTCACCCTGGGTTATGGGCCAGGGTTTAGAGAACTCCAAAATGTATCATGGAGTTCACCTGATCCAGAACTTTTAATAGATTGTGGTATGGGGAGCACACGGCCCACTTGACAGTTGTGGTACAGCAGAAATGGAAACTTGTTTTTTTACAGCAAAAGAATGTTTATTCTATGAACTCAAGTTAACCTTTTTAAAACATACAGTGAACATCTTAGCAACCATCAATTCAAATACAACCGCCAAAGAATACAACACCAAATAATGTTTATGCTGTCCTTTTAACATCTTAAAAAATACTTTAAAAACGTTTAAAACAGGAAGACATCAGGCTTAACTTCACTAGTGAGAACAGTTACCACGTTGAAATCATCAAATGGACATTCATAAGCTTGCAGAGATTCACACTCACATCTTGCTGTGATTGCAGCTTCTCCAAAACTAAAATGAAACCAAACCAATCCTGCAGCAAAAACCAAAAGCGAAAGTAAAAAGCTGACAGACAGCCCAGCTCCAACCACTCGCTGACATCACTGCAGAAATAAACACCCATTCCTTAAAGGTACTCTCATTACAGATATTTAGATACACACCCATTTATAAACACTCATTTCTGAAAGGTACTCTCACATGACACCTCCCCACAAGAGAAAAAAATAAACCATCAATTTCAAGATGATTTTATTTTTCACCTTGTCACTATTCTTTAAGAAATGCACACAGTAAATATACTTTTTTGTTTTAAAATAGCACACACGCATACAGGTACAATAATATAGTCCATTTTTTTCTTCTTCCTCCAACTGGAATCCTTGTTGAATGACAGTTTCTTTGAACAAGAAGGTCGCTGCACGATCCATTCATTTCTCTATGTCTCGGCATGTCTCTTCAAAGTCAGATACTTTAGATAATTCTGATCACAGAGTCCCTTGTAATTCTCCAATACAGGAGCATTGGTTATCTCAGCTTTGAGGCAGTCAAATGCCTGATTAAAATCTGCTGTCCATTGATATTTTCGACGTTTCTTCAGCAAGTCCATCAGTGGAGCAATAACGCTGCAAAACATTTGACAACTGTTCGATCACATCCATTCATGCCAAGAAATAGCAAGATTTCCCTTCGTCTTGAGACAATTGAAAAGTCCTCAATAAGTGATGGTTTCACATCCCGTGTGACTATTCGACCCTGTCCGATTGTATGGCCAAGGAAAGTGAGTTGGGCGTTTCAAAATTTACTTTAGGCTAGGTTTATCACCAAACCCGCCTCCTGAAGTCGATCGAATAACTCCATCTGATGTTTCAAATGTTCTTTCCATGTCTGGCTGAAAATTACCAGATCGTCGATGTATACCGCACAATTGGGTAATCCTGAAACCACTTTGTTAGTTTACCGTTTGAATGTGGCTGGGGCGTTTGTCATGCCAAATGGCATAACTTTGAATTGGTGTATACCATCTGGAGTCACAAAAGCTGAAATCTACTTCGCCCTTTCAGATAAAGGTGCCTGCCAGTAGCCTTTAAGTTAATCTAGTTGAGGCATTAAATGTAATTGTCCCATTTTCTCAATGCAATCCTCTAAACGTGGGATAGGATAAGAGTCCGTTCATTAACTGCATTAACCTTTCTAAAGTCCACATACAACTGTTGGGTACCGTCTGGTTTTGGTGCCATCACTATGGGTGAGCTCCATTGGTTGCAACCCACTTCAATTCTGCCATTTTTAAGCATACTCTCAATTCCTGTGTTAACCTGTGCCAATTTTTAACGGTTAAGTTTGTATGGATGTTGTTTGATTGGAGCAGAATTTCCCACATCTACATCATGTATTGCCATTATAGTACTTCCCAATTTATCTCCACAAACTTGCCCATGTGACATCAACAACTTTTTCAGGTCAGTTCGTTTTTCCTCTGGAACGTAACTCAACAATTCATCCCAATTTTTCACAACATCCTCGTTTTCCAATTTAATTTGAGGTATGTCAAATTCACAGTCATCTGGATTTGGTTCGTCACTTTGAGTTAGAATCATTAAAACCTCCTTCTTTTTTTATTCTTCCCTTTCAAAGTACATTTTAAGCATATTCACATGTCACACTCGGTGCGTTTTCCTTCTATTTAGCGTTCTTATCACACAATTCACTTAACTTAATTTCCTTTCAATCTGATAAGGTCCACAAAACCTACCACTGGTACCAACACTAAAACTTAGTCTCCACAGGCAAAACTGCGAACTTTGGATTTATTTTCCGCTACCCGTTTCATCACATTTTGCGCAACTTTTAAATGTTGTCTAGCCAATTCACCTGCTCTATTTAATCATTCAATAACATTTAACACGTATTCCAATTATGTAATTTCCGATTTGTCACTCACCAATTTTTCCTTAATCAATTTCAGTGGTCCTCTTACCTCATCACCAAAAATTAATTCAAAAGGACTAAATTTGGTTGATTCATTATGTGCAACCCTAATTGCAAACAGTACGAATGGAATTGCTTTATCCCAATCCTCTGGATAATCTTGAGAATAAGCCCTCAACATTGTCGTAAATGTCTGATGCCACCTTTCTAACGCTCCCTGCGATTCTGGATGGTACGCAGATGATTTAAATTGTCTTTGAATAACCTTGAGGTAAAATTTGATCCTTGATCCGATTGTATTTTTGTAGGTAGTCCATATCGAGTAAAGAATTTAACTAACTCCTCCACAATCTTTTTAGCTGTAATATCATGCACTGGAATGGCCGCTGGAAACCTAGTAGACACATCCATTATAGTCAAAAGATATTGATTCCCACTTTCCGTTTTAGGAAGCAGTCTTATGCAATCAATTAGGACCCTTGTGAAAGGTTCCTCCAATTTTGGATTGGGTATTAAGGGCGCTGGTTTTATCACCGCTTGAGGCTTCCCTATCACTTCACATGTGTGACGTGATTGACAATATGTAACTACATCTTTCTGTAGTCCCATTTTAGCTTGAGTTTTCCCGATTCCCAAGTGACCTCCCACTGGTACCTCAAGTGCAACTCGCAACACCTCCTTTCTATACCATACCGGCAATACTACTTGAAGAACTGCCCACTACTCATCCGCCTGCATATGTAAAGGTCTCTATTTTCTCATCAAGACATTACTTTTACGGTAATAACACACTGGTAGACACTCAGATTCCTCCTCCGTGTATGCTTTCTGGAACTTCCGTTTTATCTCTACATCACCTGTTGCAACTCAGCCAATTTTCCTGAACGAAAAATATCTGCCTCATTCTCCACCTGTTTTTGTTATTTTTTAACAATCTGATCAAAACTCGTTTCTGATAATAGCACTTCAAATTCATCTTCACTCTTTGATTTCTCCTCTTGTCTTATCCTGTGACTTTGCGACCTTGTTCCTGCACAATCCGGAAAAATCCCAGGATATTCGTCCTTGAACAATTCAGTTGTCTGATTTTCCACTGGCTTATCAACCACAGTAGGCATCACTCCCACCTGCGATCCAGCTATATCATTACCCAAGATAAACTGTATTCCTGGACAAGATAGTTTCTCTATTACTCCTACTACCACTTCACCACTATTCACTGAACTTTCCAACCTTACATTATATAATGGAAAACTACTCCTCTCACCCTGAATTCCACATATTACTACCTTTTCTGGAAACATTCTTCCCAAACTACATAACTCCTCATATCTTACCATTACAGATTGACTAGCTCCCGTATCTCTTAAAATTGTGAGTGCTTTACCTGCTCCTCCTGACACACGTGAGTAAACTTTACCCACACAAGTAAATTATTTGAAGAGATCTGGCACCTTCTTGTCAATCATCTCTTGATCAGGCGGTACAACCTTTTGCAACTCCTTAGCTTCACTTGGGCTTTCCTTTACCACTTTAACAAACTCCACTGTCTTATGCTGTTTTACCTCATCAGCCTTCCCAGTGCTTTTCTTCAACCACCAACAATGTGACTTTACATGGCGTAGTTTATTACAGTGAAAACATTTGAAACTTTTCCTTTCTTTTCCACCCTCCAGGATTGCTTTTTTAGTCTGATGTACACTCTCCTTATTATCTCCCATCAGATCACCTTAACGTTTACCACCTGAGCACTTCTCACGTCCCCAGCACTGTCCCTCACAGCTGAAACTGATGTCGGAATCCAAGCTTTGATTTATGAACTAATTCATAATCACCTGCCTTTCTGCTGCTAATCACGCAGTTTTAACCCTCTGCTCTTCCACATGAGTTCTCACTACATCAGGAATTAAATTTTTACATTTCTGAAAAGTATAATTTCTCTGAGAGCTTCATACGTTTTGTCTATTTTCAAAGCCCTTATCCACCAATCAAAATTACTCCGTTTGATGCTTTCATACTCCATGTATGTTTGGCCAAATTCTTTCCTTAAATTTCTAAACTTTTGTCTGTAGGCTTCAGGCACTAGTTCATTTGCACCTCAGATGCATTTCGTCACCTCCTCATACGTCCCAGCTACCTCCGCCGGTAGTGATGCAAACACGTCACTCGCCCTACCTATCATCTATGTTTGAATCATGTCCTGTGGCCATTTCATTTGTTTAGCTACCTTCTCAAATGAAATGAAAAAGGCGCCTACCTCCTTCTCGTCAAACCTTGGCAATGCTTGGACATATTTAAATAGATTCCCACCAAACCTTCGACTTTGTCGCTCTTTCTCACTATCCTCATCACTATCATCCAACTGTACGTTTCCCTTTAAGTCTACCAATTTTGACTGACTGTCATGTTTCATGGCCACTTTCTGAAGTTCAAATTCTCTCTCTTTATCTTTTTTCATAATCTGTATCTCCCTTTCTCTTTCTTTTTGTTCTGCTAGGGCTATTCTTCCTTTTCTCCTTTCTTCTCTCTCCTTTTCTTTTACCTCTCTCTCTTTTTTACCTCTCTATATCTTTCTCTTTCTTTTGGCGCTCTATCTCTTTCCTTTTCATTCTTTCGTATTCAAACTGCTTTAATTCTTTCTCATCTTCCATTTGTTTAATTTGTACCTGAATTTTTGCCATTTCCAATGAGTCAAACTGTATCTCACGCAACTTTAAATGCTTAGCCAGCGCCAACATTACCTTGTATTTTGCATTTTGTCAGGTAATATTAACTGTAATGCTTTTGCCAAATCTAACAGTCTGCTTTTAGTCTCTGTCCGTGAGGTACTGTGTGTGACCGTCTCCACCCCCAAAAACCTCAGAGTCTCTGAAAGAGCCATTGTCCACAACACACTCCCTACTGAAACTGAAATACCACAGCTCAGAAGCAACACAATATGTTCACACCTCACTGTCGTAAAGTTCACTAAGCCATTCCAATAGATAGACTTTTATCCAGGACGAGCCCCCAATTTGTTATGGGCCAGGTTTTAGAGAACCCCAAAGTATATCATGGAGTTCATCTGAACCACGACTTTTGAAAGAATGTGGTATGGGGAGCACACGGCCCACTCTACATGTGTGGTACAGCTGGAATGGAAAAGTATTTTTTTCAGCAAAATAATGTTTATTCTATGAACTCAAGTAAACAGTTTTAAAACATACAGTGAACATCTTAGCAACCATCAATTCAAATTCCACCCCCAAAGAATACAACACGAAATAATGCTTCAGCTGTCTTTTTAACATCCACACGACTTGAGAAAAAACCTTCAAACCAGAAAGACATCAGGCTTAACTTCACTACTGAGAACAGCTACCACGTTGAAATCAGCAAATGGACAATCATAAGCTTGCAGAGATTCACACTCACATCTTGCTGTGATTGCAGCCTCTCCAAAACTAAAATGAAACCAAACCCAGCCTGCAGGGAAAGCTTAAAGCGAAAGTAAAAAGCTGACAGACAGCCTAGCTCCACTCACTCTCCGTCATTACTGCAGTAATAAACACCCATTTCTTAACGGCACTCTCACTACAGATATTTATATACACACCCATTTATAAACACCCATTTCTTCAAGGTCCTCTCACGTGACACCTGGACAATGAACGTTTGGAGGTTGGAGTTCATAACTGGTATATATGATCCTGTCCTCACCCAATGTTGGGATTAATTCAATGCGCCAGTGGCTACTGGATAGTGAATAAGATCAGGGAATCATGTCTTGTTCTCCGTCCCTTGCCCGGGGCCTGAAAACGTTTTTGTTTCAAACAGTGCCTTGAATCAGGAGAGACTGGGGGAGAAAATGTGACGTGGTCTCGAAGCTCAGCCGGCATGGCTCCCGCATGTCGGCTGACTTTGATCCCGAAGATGGTCTGTTGGCAAAAGAGGGTCCCGGGAACAAAAAGTTTGACAAACACTGCCTTCGACCAATTAACGTGAATTCGGCCAGTGGTCAGGAGCAGGATGGAGGGGCACAGAATGAGACAAGTAGAGGTATTCAGAGATAGTGTGGCAGGAGCCTCTGTTCTTGTCCAGCAGATACGAGACTCTTGCTCCCTGTATGGACCGGAAAAAGGTTGTAGGGAGGATGCACAAGATGACCACAACAGTGCGATACACGGAACAATTCAACGAGGTTTAGAGAAAAGATATGCAGTCCAATCACGAATAGTATAGTTTGCGACATAGATAATGTTCTCTGTGACCAGTGTCGAGAATCCCGAAAGTTGTGTCGCCCGCCTGGTGCGCATTATCTCATCTAGGCGGCCATGGAACTTGGAGTGGAAGGGAAAGCACACAGTTTGTATGAAGCTGCCAGTAAAGTAGGTAGAATGAGGACAAAGGTCCTGTTGAATGAATATGAGCAGCTATAAAAAGCAGAATCAAAAAAGTAATGCTCTCTGGATTACGACCTGAGCCATGAACTAATTGAGACAGGTGAATAAGATCAATGAGGTAAAATCGTGGCTTAATGGTTGGTCTGGGAGAAATTGGTTCAAATTCATGGGAATTGAGCATCAGCGCTCAGGAAGTAGGGTCCTGTTCCGATGGGACCGTCTTCACCTGAAGCATGCTGGCATCAGTGCCCAGGCGATTCTAATACCTCGGGCTGTAGATTGGGATTCAATCTGAATATTAGTGGTTGGGGGGAGGGGGGGGGGGGGGGGCTGGAGAGAGAGAGGGTTCAGTTAAAAGGATTATTAGAAAACCAAAATTAAAGGAGGAGATAGGGATGCAGAGTAGCAGATGGTTACCAGAAATTAAAGGTGAGGGACAGAACGGCCTTTCTGCACCACGGAATTATAAAATAGTACTGAAATTTGACAATAGAACACATTTCAAAGATTTGCATCTAAATTCACGAAGCATTTGAAGCAAAACTAATGAGTTAACGTCACACATCGAGGCAAATGGGTATAATGTGGTCGTGCTTACTGAGACATGGTTACAAGGAGCCCAGCTCAGTGAATTTAATATCTCTGAGTGCTCAGTATTTTGTAAAGATAGGTTGAAGGGAATACGAGGTGGTATAGCGTCCCTGCTGAAGAAAGAGATCAGCGCTCTAATGATAAATGATATAAGCACTGTAGATCAAGATGTCGAATACCTCTGTGTGGAAATAAGAAATAGGAAAGGGGAAATGTCCTTGGGAGAAATATTCTATAAGTCCCCAAACAATAGTTTCTCAGTGGTGCACAGGCTTAACCAGGAAATACTGAGGGTTTGTAAGAAATGTATGTCAATAATCTTGGATAATGTGCACATAGGCTCCAGGAATCAAATTTGCAAGTGTAGCCTTGAGGGAGAGTTCATTAAATGTATTGGAGACTATTTCTTGCAACAACACGTTATGGAACCAATGAGGGAGCAGGCTATTCTGGATCTTGTATTGTGTGATGAGGATTAATTAATGGCGTAATTGACTCGGGAGTATTGACTATAGTATGATTGAACTCAAGTTTGCGGGCGAGAAATTGGAGCCCATCAATAGCGTTCTGCAACTAAACAAAGGTAATTAAATAGGCATGAGTGTGGTGACAGGCATGTACACATCAATGTATATAGTTGTCTCTCGGTTTACCCAGTTATCAATAAAACCTCCAACCAGCAGGTGGGGATAGAGATCCACTACTTGACTTGTCACTGGTCAATTGTCAGTGAGTGGTACAAGAGCAAATTCCATGAGAATTCACTGAATTCCTTTGGTAGCCATTATCTGTATTATACTTCGTTAGTTATCTTTCCACGTGTTTGTTAATAAATCATCTTTCTAGTCAAACAACTAGATGTCCTGTGTACATCATTACAACGATCATCGCACATAACACAACGTGGTACCATGAGTGCAGAACAATTAAAGATAATGTCGGGGAATACGGGGCGAAATAATGCTGAACAATGAAAAGAGAAACTTCTTCCACCGACCTCGTGAACTGTGGCCATTTGCAACTCAACGCGATGAAAGACTGTGAAGTTAAATTTGGAAGGATTCAAGGCACGCACCAGCTTCAAGTCTCGTTTAACGTAGTTGAAAATTGGCGTGTTTTCATGCTGCAATTTAGACTCTATGTTTCAGCCCTTGGCCTGCAATCACAGCCTGACGAGAGGCGTATTGCGTTGCTGCTCACGGCAGCAGGTCCCCAAGCAATATCAATATACAATACCTTCGCCAACGACAGTGAAGTCGAGAGCAGGAGCTTCGATTAATGAATATAGGCCTTTGATGGGCTTTGCTCTCTGAAGGAAAATGAGACGTTTGAACGTTATATGTTTCGTTCGTGTACCCAAAAAGCAGGCGAATCTGTTGATTCTTTTGTAACCATCTTGCTGTTGAAGGCGCAGTCGTACAATTTTTGTACTTTAGACTCGTCGATGATCAGCGACCAGATACTGTTCGGCTTATTGAATGACAAAGTACGTGAGAGATTGCTGAGGGAAGAAGCCCTGAAATTAGAAAATGCCACCAGCATTTGCCATGCAAGTGAGCTAGCCACACAGTGGATCAGTATGCTCAACCCGGAACATTTTGCCGCTAATCTGGAAGAAAATGGCAGTACCATAAGAACTGTGACACATCCAAAAGGAAACGTGGTATAAGTGCTGGCGGCTATTTTGAGCTGACAACTGGATCCGCCATTTTGTGCCATCAATGCGGCATTCGACATTTTCAACGGCGATGTCCCGTTCTTGGAAAGGTATGTTACAAGTGTGGCACTAAGAACACTTTGCTAGGCGATCTCCCTCACGCCCAACAGTTGGCCAAACAGGACAGTTAGTGTAGATGATAAAATATGCATCGATTACCTGGCTAAACATGATTTCACCGGAGGACACAAATTTTCCAACCAGCCACAATGGCAATTTTTTTCTCACCACTTGCACCCATAGTGATGTGAATGCAATGACCATAGAGGATAGATGGATGATTCGGTTGATGGTTAGTGGCACGCTAATGAGATGCAAGTTCGAAACGGGAGTGAAAACCAATCTGATCACTCTGTCAGCGTTGAAATAATTAAAAATCAAACCGAAAATGGTCCGAAGATCAATACGACAGAAGGACTACAATGGGAATCAGATCACAAAGTTAGGAGTTTATGAGCTTGCAACACACGGTCAAGGAGAGAACGTGTATGATCACAATTCCACAGTGGAGACAGAGCGCAAATCGCTCATCGGAGTGGAAGCATGTGAAGAGCTTGGATTCGTTCAGCGGGTGTACATTGCAGAAACTATGGCACCAAGCCAGCATGGAGCCATGGAATCGGTCATAAAGGACTTTTTGGAGATATTTCAAGGCTTCGGCACTCTACCTTTTATGTAAAGTATCCAATTGAAGGAGAATTACAGGTGCCGAGACGTGCTCCTGCTCTGCTGAGGGACAAACTGAAGGCCGAGTTAGACAGAATGTCGGGTCTAGGAGTCACCAGATGCATAGAAGGACCTACTAACTGGGTTAAATCTATGGTGTGTTAAAAAGAGGAGCAATTACTTGCGGATATGCATGGACCCCAAAGACTTGAACCTTAACATCAAGAGGGAGAGCACTACCCAATATCCCAGACGGAAGAAATAATGGAGCCACATGTTTCAGCAAGCTGGACGAGTCACAAGGTTTCTGGCAACTCAAGCTGGACAAAGCGAGCACAACGCTGTACACTTTAATACACACTTTCGGCGCTACTGAAATGAAAATCGCTGATTGTCACAAGTAGGCTTCAATGAAGTTACTGTGAAAATCCCCTAGTCGCCACATTCCGCCGCCTGTTATGGGAGGCTGATACTGGAATTGAACCGTGCTGCTGGCCTTGGTCTGCTTTCAAAGCCAGAGATTTCACCCTGTGCTAAACCAGCCCATACTGCTTTTTCAGTATGCCATTCAGCATAATTTCGGCGTCTGAAATTTTTCATCGTGCCATGGAACACACAGTTGAAGGGTCACGAGGCACCCGCGTTTATGTTGATGATATAATTATCTAGAGGTCCACATGCGACGAGTGTGACGGAAGCTTTCAGAGTCCGACAACGGATACAAAAAATGGCCTGAAGCTTAATGAAGCAAAATGTCAATCCAGTGTTGCGAGTATGACCTTTGTCGGGGACAGGTTCTTGGCACAATTTGTGCAGCCGGACAATTACAAGATGAAGGCCATGTTATTGATGCCACGTCCCACAGATAATAAGGGCATCTTACAGATACTAGGGATGATCAACAATGTTGGCAAGTTTATTTTCAACCCGGCTTTTAAAACTTCGCAACTACGGGATTCTATTAAAAAAAAGGATGCAGTTTTTCAGTGGTGTCTCAGACATGGTCCTGCCTAACTAATTTAGTGGAATTTTTTGAGGACATTAACAGTGCGGTAAATAACGGGGAGGCAATGGATGTGGTATATCTGGATTTCCAGAAAGCCTTTGACAAGGTGCCACACAAAAGGTTGCTGCATAATATAAAGATGCATGGCATTAAGGGGAAAGTAGTAGCGTGGATAGAGGATTGGTTAATTAATAGAAAGCAACGAGTGGGGATTAATGGGTGTTTCTCTGGTTGGCAATCAGTAGCTAGTGGTGTCCCTCACGGATCAGTGTTGGGCCCACAACTGTTCACAATTTACATAGCTGATTTGGAGTTGGGGACCAAGGGCAATGTGTCCAAGTTTGCAGACGACACTAAGATAAGTGGTAAAGCAAAAAGTGCAGAGGATACTGGAAGTCTGCAGAGGGATTTGGATAGGCTAAGTGAATGGGTTAGGGTCTGGCAGATGGAATACAATGTTGACTAATGTGAGGTTATCCATTTTGGTAGGAATAACAGCAAAATCGATTATTATTTAAATGATAAAATATTAAAACATGCTGCTGTGCAGAGAGACCTGGGTGTGCTAGTGCATGAGTCACAAAAAGTTGGTTTTCAGGTGCAACAGGTGATTAAGAAGGCAAATGGAATGGTGTCCTTCATTGCGAGAGGGATGGAGTTTAAGACTAGGGAGCTTATGCTGCAATTGTATAAGGTGTTAGTGAGGCCACACCTGAAGTATTGTGTTCAGTTTTGTTCTCCTTACTTGAAAAAGGACGTAGTGGCACTGGAGCGTGTGCAGAGGAGATTCACTAGGTTAATCCCAGAGCTGAAGGGGTTGGATTACGAGGAGAGGTTGAGTATACTGGGACTGTACTCGTTGGAATTTAGAAGGATGAGGGGGATCTTATAGAAACATATAAGATTATGAAGGAAATAGATATGATAGATGCGGGCAGGTTGTTTCCACTGGCGGGTGAAAGCAGAACCAAGGGGCATAGCCTCAAAATAAGGGGAAGTAGATTTAGGACTGAGTTTAGGAGGAACGTCTGCACCCAAAGGGTTGTAAATCTATGGAATTCCTTGCCCAGTGAAGCAGTAGAGGCTCCGTCATTAAATGTTTTTAAGATAAAGATAAATAGTTTTTTGAAGAATAAAGGGATTAAGGGTTATGGTGTCCGGGCCGGAAAATGGAGCTGAGTCCACAAAAGATCAGCCATGATCTCATTGAATGGTGGAGCAGACTCGAGGGGCCAGATGGCCTACTCCTGCTCCTAGTTCTTATGTTCTTATGATCATTAGTGGCAAGCAGTGCGTATCTCGCTGATGACAGCGCCATTCCTAGCATTTTGTGACCCGGTGGAAAAGAGCAAAATTTAGACCGATGCATCTAAGGATGGCCTAGGAGCGGTGTTGTTGCAGCAGGATGCAGACGACAGCTGGCTGGCTGTGGCAGAGACATCCAGAGTGATGTCCGAGACGAAGCGCAGGTGTCGTGAAAATCATAATAAAGACAAATTCCTCGAGCTTCGATTTAAGGAAATTTATTTACACAAATATACTTGTGGAGAGAGAGTGCTTCAGCTGCAAAGCCAAGGCACTGCACTCTGAGTTCTGCAGTGAAAAAACATTATATTTATAGGTTGAAAGAAACAACTTTGAAGAGATAAAGCTTGGGAACATACCCAAGAGGAAATATGAATGTTTTGCCCTTGGTTTAAAAACAATTCGAGTCCGCATTTTGTTGTCCTTCGGAAGAACAACTTATTATCATAATAAAGCCAGTACCACATACTAAGCAGTATTTGGTTTACATTACTTGACCTCCTTGTTTTCGCTCAAAAGCAGTGTTAAAATATAGTTAATATTCCCAGCATGCTTCTAAATTAGTAATTCATTAACTTCCCTTCCACAGCAGGCATGTGCAAATTGAAAAATATGCCTTAAGTTAATCACGGGTTTGGTAAAGTTCCATCGTTGTGTGTTTGGTCTTCTGAGAGCTAATCACGGGTTTGGTAATTTTCCATCGTTCTGTGTATGGTCTTCTGAGAGTTAATCACGGGTTTGGTAATTTTCCATCGTTCTGTGTATGGTCTTCTGAGAGTTAATCACGGGTTTGGTAATTTTCCATCGATCCGTGCATGGTCTTCTGAGAGTTAATCACGGGTTTGGTAATTTTCCATCGTTCTGTGTATGGTCTTCTGAGAGTTAATCACGGGTTTGGTAATTTTCCATCGATCCGTGCATGGTCTTCTGAGAGTTAATCACGGGTTTGGTAATTTTCCATCGTTCTGTGTGTGGTCTTCTGAGAGTTAATCACGGGTTTGGTAATATTCCATCGTTCTGTGTATGGTCTTCTGAGAGTTAATCACGGGTTTGGTAATTTTCCATCGTTCTGTGTATGGTCTTCTGAGAGTTAATCACGGGTTTGGTAATTTTCCATCGTTCTGTGTATGGTCTTCTGAGAGTTAATCACGGGTTTGGTAATTTTCCATCGTTCTGTGTATGGTCTTCTGAGAGTTAATCACGGGTTTGGTAATTTTCCATCGATCCGTGCATGGTCTTCTGAGAGTTAATCACGGGTTTGGTAATTTTCCATCGTTCTGTGTGTGGTCTTCTGAGAGTTAATCACGGGTTTGGTAATTTTCCATCGATCCGTGCATGGTCTTCTGAGAGTTAATCACGGGTTTGGTAATATTCCATCGTTCTGTGTATGGTCTTCTGAGAGTTAATCACGGGTTTGGTAATTTTCCATCGTTCTGTGTATGGTCTTCTGAGAGTTAATCACGGGTTTGGTAATTTTCCATCGTTCTGTGTATGGTCTTCTGAGAGTTAATCACGGGTTTGGTAATTTTCCATCGTTCTGTGTATGGTCTTCTGAGAGTTAATCACGGGTTTGGTAATTTTCCATCGATCCGTGTATGGTCTTCTGAGAGTTAATCACGGGTTTGGTAATTTTCCATCGATCCGTGTATGGTCTTCTGAGAGTTAATCACGGGTTTGGTAATTTTCCATCGTTCTGTGTATGGTCTTCTGAGAGTTAATCACGGGTTTGGTAATTTTCCATCGTTCTGTGTATGGTCTTCTGAGAGTTAATCACGGGTTTGGTAATTTTCCATCGTTCTGTGTATGGTCTTCTGAGAGTTAATCACGGGTTTGGTAATTTTCCATCGATCCGTGTATGGTCTTCTGAGAGTTAATCACGGGTTTGGTAATTTTCCATCGTTCTGTGTATGGTCTTCTGAGAGTTAATCACGGGTTTGGTAATTTTCCATCGTTCTGTGTATGGTCTTCTGAGAGTTAATCACGGGTTTGGTAATTTTCCATCGATCCGTGCATGGTCTTCTGAGAGTTAATCACGGGTTTGGTAATTTTCCATCGTTCTGTGTATGGTCTTCTGAGAGTTAATCACGGGTTTGGTAATTTTCCATCGTTCTGTGTATGGTCTTCTGAGAGTTAATCACGGGTTTGGTAATTTTCCATCGTTCTGTGTATGGTCTTCTGAGAGTTAATCACGGGTTTGGTAATTTTCCATCGTTCTGTGTTTGGTCTTCTGAGAGTTAATCACGGGTTTGGTAATTTTCCATCGATCCGTGCATGGTCTTCTGAGAGTTAATCACGGGTTTGGTAATTTTCCATCGATCCGTGTATGGTCTTCTGAGAGTTAATCACGGGTTTGGTAATTTTCCATCGTTCTGTGTATGGTCTTCTGAGAGTTAATCACGGGTTTGGTAATTTTCCATCGTTCTGTGAATGGTCTTCTGAGAGTTAATCACGGGTTTGGTAATTTTCCATCGATCCGTGCATGGTCTTCTGAGAGTTAATCACGGGTTTGGTAATTTTCCATCGTTCTGTGTATGGTCTTCTGAGAGTTAATCACGGGTTTGGTAATTTTCCATCGTTCTGTGTATGGTCTTCTGAGAGTTAATCACGGGTTTGGTAATTTTCCATCGTTCTGTGTATGGTCTTCTGAGAGTTAATCACGGGTTTGGTAATTTTCCATCGTTCTGTGTATGGTCTTCTGAGAGTTAATCACGGGTTTGGTAATTTTCCATCGTTCTGTGTATGGTCTTCTGAGAGTTAATCACGGGTTTGGTAATTTTCCATCGATCCGTGTATGGTCTTCTGAGAGTTAATCACGGGTTTGGTAATTTTCCATCGTTCTGTGTATGGTCTTCTGAGAGTTAATCACGGGTTTGGTAATTTTCCATCGTTCTGTGTATGGTCTTCTGAGAGTTAATCACGGGTTTGGTAATGTTCCATCGATCCGTGCATGGTCTTCTGAGAGTTAATCACGGGTTTGGTAATTTTCCATCGTTCTGTGTATGGTCTTCTGAGAGTTAATCACGGGTTTGGTAATTTTCCATCGATCCGTGCATGGTCTTCTGAGAGTTAATCACGGGTTTGGTAATTTTCCATCGTTCTGTGTATGGTCTTCTGAGAGTTAATCACGGGTTTGGTAATTTTCCATCGATCCGTGCATGGTCTTCTGAGAGTTAATCACGGGTTTGGTAATTTTCCATCGTTCTGTGTATGGTCTTCTGAGAGTTAATCACGGGTTTGGTAATTTTCCATCGTTCTGTGTATGGTCTTCTGAGAGTTAATCACGGGTTTGGTAATTTTCCATCGTTCTGTGTGTGGTCTTCTGAGAGTTAATCACGGGTTTGGTAATTTTCCATCGTTCTGTGTGTGGTCTTCTGAGAGTTAATCACGGGTTTGGTAATTTTCCATCGTTCTGTGTATGGTCTTCTGAGAGTTAATCACGGGTTTGGTAATTTTCCATCGTGCTGTGTATGGTCTCCTGAGAGTTAATCACGGGTTTGGTAATTTTCCATCGTTCTGTGTATGGTCTTCTGAGGTTTTCGGGGAAATTGACCACAGGCCACTCGTTCCAAAAGTCGCCGCAGATCCAGCGGATGACGATGAAGCTTCAACGCTACGATTTCGACCTAATATACACACCAGACGAGCACCGACCTGTCGCTGACACACTTTCTCGAGCCAGGGAGAGTAGTGACGTGCACCTGGGTGATGTGGATGTGCAACGCCATGTCTATATGGGGGGGGGATGTCAGAGGTAGGTTCTTTACCAAGTGAGTAGTGGGGGCATGGAATGCACTGCCTGTGGAAGTAGTTGAGCCGGAAACATCAGGGACCTCAAGCGGCTATTGGATAGCTACATGGATTGCGGTAGAATGATGGGTTGTAGATTAATTTGTTCTTAATCTAGGACAAACGTTCGGCACAAAATCGTGGGCCGAAGGGCCTGTTCGGTGCTGTATTTTCTATGTTCTATGTTCTATGTCTATCTCGTCACTGTATCTCTTCCAGTCTTCAATGAGAAGTTGCAGCTAATATAAAAAGAGACAGCCAAGGATATAGCCATACAAAAGGTGATCTTTCTGACCTCCGGTCACCGTGGGGGCCCTGGCCCTGGCCCATCCCTGCTCATAGGGGTCCCCTTGACTGGCATTACACATGCCAGCGCGAGATTCCGCGGTCCCCATCCAGTGGCCTCCTGTAGGGGCCGCTGTGGGCCATGGGTGGGACGTGTGATGACCCACCGGTGGGTGGCTGCCGGTTTGGGGGTAGGTTGGCAGGGTGGGAGTTGGGGTGACGGTTCGGACTGTGGTTGCCTGGGTGGCAGGCTGCGGTGGTGGAGGGTGCGGGGCTAGTGTGCAGCCCACCTCCATCCAGCCCTGCCAGAGCCGCCAGACCCCAGACAGCACTGCCAGTGAACCCCTGCTGGCGCTGCCGGTGCACACCCCTGTCAGCCCTGCCAGTGACCACCCTTCGGTTATCCCTGCCAGTGCCCACCCAGCTAGCCCTGCCAGTGACACCACAGCCATTTCTGCCACTGAAAACTCCTGCCTACCATCTCAGTGACCACTCCGAGTCAGTCCTGCCAGTATCCCTCAGCCAGCCCTGCGAGTGCCCTCCACCTGCCCCCAGCCAGCACTGCCAGAGTACCCCGATCGCACAGCCAGCGCTATTGTGCCCTCCCTAGCAGGCCTGCCAGTGTCCCCCCGTCTCACAGCAAGCCCTGCCAGGGCACCCTCACCTCAGCCATGCCTGCCAGCTCCCCCCAGCTAGCCCAGTGAGTGCTCACCAGCCAGCCCTGTCAGTGCCCCCGCCAAGCAGCCCTGCCAGTGACCCCACCCGCACGTGCCACCCCAGCCAGTACTGGCAGCGTCCCCCTCCCCCCCCCCGCAAGATCTGACAGTTCCCTCCAGCCAGCCTAGTCAGTGCCTCCCACTGAGCTCTACCAGTGCCCTCCAACCATCCAGCCCTGCCAGTGACCCAGAATCCAGAGCTACCAGTGAGACCCCCTAGCCAGTGCTTCCAGTACATTCCCCCAGCGATCGTTGCAAATGTCTCCAGCACTGCCAATGGACCACCCAGCCAGCCCTGCTGGTGCTCCCTTCATGCACCACTTCCAGTGCCCCCCTCAGCCAGCGCTGACAGTGCCCCACAATCAAACCTGCCAGTGACCCCCAAGCCAGGGCCGCCAGCCAGCCCTGCCAGTGCCATTACAGCCAGACTTGCCATTGACCACTTAATCGGTCCTGCCGTTCCTCCCAGCCAGCCCAGCCAGTATCCCCCATTCCTGCCAGTGCCACCAGCCAAGCCAATTCTCTTTCCAGCTAGCCCTGCGAGTGCCTCCGAGCTAGCCCTGCCAATGCCCTCAAACTATTCAGCCCTGCCAGTGACCCCCACCGTCCAGTTTTGCCAGTGACATCCCTCAGCCGCTCGCAGTGCATTCCCCCAGCAATCCTTGGAAATGTTGTCCACAGTCATTCCTGCCAGTGCTTTTCCTGCCAATCCTGCCAGTCCTGCCAGTGCTTCCCAAAATCGTCCATGCCAGTGACACCACAACCAGCGTCCCCGGCCAGTTGCCAGTTACTTTCCATCCAGCTCTGCTGTGCCCCCCAGTCATCCCTGCCAGTGCCCCGAGCTCTGGCAGTGTCCCACTCAGCCAGCCCTGCCAGTGCCTCCTCAGGCACTCCTGCGAGTGACCCCTCAACTGCCCTGCTAGTGCCCCCTCAGCCAACCCAGCCAGTGCTCCTTCAGACAGACCTGACAGTACCCCACAAACCAGACCTGCCAGTTACTCCCCAGCCAGTGCCTCCAGCCAGTTCTGCCAGTGACTTCTCAGCCAGCCCTGCCAGTACCCCCATAAACCAGCCCTGCCAATGTGCCCTCAGCCAGTCCTGCAAGTACCCCACCCACAGCCAGCCCTGGCAATGACTCCAAACCTGTCCTGCCTGTGCTCCCATTTCCCGCACTGCCGATAACCCCCCTCAGCCATTGCCCTCACCAAGCCGTTCCATTACCACCTCAGTCTGCCCTGTGAGTACCCCCCAGATAGACCAGACACTACTCCCACCCTCAACTTGCTCTACCAGTGCCTCTCACCCTAGATAACGCTGCCAGTGAACACCCCTGCCGGTCCTCTCAGTCTCCACACCAAGCGAGCACGACCTGTTTCCCCCAGCCAGCCCTGTCAGTTTCACCCTTTCCCACAGCAAGCCCTGCCTGTCCCCGACAGCCAGCCCTGCCATGACTCCCAGTCCGCACTGCCAGTGCCCTCCTACTATACAGCCTTGCCATTGATCCCATCCTGAATTCCTGCCAGCGACGTTCCCCAGCCAGCGCTTCCAGTGCACTTCCCCAGCGATAATTTCACAGCCAGCCCTGCCAAATGCTCCCAAGCCAGTCCAGCCAAAGCCCCCCTCAGCCAGCCCTGCAAAATGCCCCTCAGCCAGTCCAACCCCAACCAGCCCTGATAGTGAATACCAACCCGTGGCCCCCAGTCAGACATGCGAATGCCCAGCCGCGTAAGCCCTACCACTGACCCCCCTCCCCCAGCCAGTGCTCCAAGTCAGCAAAGGGACTACCTGTAGCCAGCCTTGCCAATGCCGTCCAGCCTGCCCTGCCAGTGTCCGCCAGCCTTTCCAGTTCCCCCGAAACCAGCCTTCCCAGGCCCCTCCCGCCAGCCAGCTCTGAAAATACCACCCCAGCCTGCCCTGCCAGTGCCCCTAACCGGCCCTGCCAGTGGCCCCATCCCAGCCCTGCCAGTGCTCCAAACAGCCAGCGCTGCCAGATCCACCCCAGCTCAGCCATTGCCCCCTGATAGCCTTGCCAGTGCCCCCGTTATGTCCAGCCAGTGACCCTCTCTTCGAGTGCACCCAGCCAGCCTTAACATTGCCCCCCTGAGCCAGCACAGCCATTGCCCCCAACCAGTGCACACCCCCAGTGATCCTTGCAAATGTCCCGCATAGCCAGACTGCCAGTGCCCTTCAACTAGCCCTGCCAGAGTCCCCCTCAGCCAGCCCTGCCAGTATCGACTCAAGCCAGCACTGCCAATGCCCCCCAAACCAGCCCTGCCAGTGACGTCCAAGACTATGGAGCTCCTGATTGTATGAGGGGCTATAAGTCTGAAAGCAGATGCCCCGATTGACTCACCCTGTTGTGAGTCAGTTTCGTGCTTCTAATTGGCTACACGTTGTCGTCAGGAAGTACGAGCGACCGCTAAGTGGTTGAGGCGGTTGTCAGCCTGCAAATAGAGCTCCTGATTAGCTGAGGGGCTGTCAATCCGCATCCGGTGCTCCTGATTGGCCGGGGGGGGGGCTGCCAGCCATTGGTTGGTGCCCTTGATTGGCTGAGGGGTTGTCATTCAGTTTTATTTACTCATTACTTTGAGAACTGATTGAAGTGGATATTTCACCGCGATCTTGATCTGCTCCCTGAACCTGGACTGAGTCACCACATAAATAAATGTGTTTGTGCAGCAATTTAAATCCCGCAGCAGAAATCCGACTTGTTGGAAAGTATATTCAGAAAGGGTGATGTAATATACTCCTCTAACATCTACATAGAAAAATTTAATAACAGACACGGTCCAGAGGAGGATGAAAGTTCCGGAGATGCTGAAGAGTAAAATCATTGACTTTCTTCTGCTCTCCATCTCTGGGTCTGTGCGATTCCCTCCCTGACTCTGAGCCCTCAGTGCCTTCCGGACTCGGCTGGTGAGTAAAATGTGCCTGACTGTCAGAGCGTTGATCAACAAGATTGAGGAGAATGGGATCAGTGGGGTTAAAATCCGATCAAACCAGTTATATGCAACCCATCCCGGGTCAGTGTAAAATCTGCTCTTTGTCCGACAGCCCAACTGGACATTGTCGATTATCTGTACAGGTTCACTTGTAAAGTACTGCGGGATGTTTTTCACACAAAGCAGGAGGCCGGTTGTTGACAGAACGACAGCAGCAGTTTTCTCGGTGCAGTATTTACTTTTCAGTTTCTGGCAGCGAACGGCCACAAATCGGTCAAAGGAGAAAGTGAGGGTGAACCAGACAGAACAGTCCGCGGCTGCAAACAGCAGGACACCACGAACACGACACACAGGGGTGAGGTGCAGGAAATTCAGGGGGAAATAATAATCATTGATCTTGCTCAGAATCGGACGAGTGATAATAAACAGCAGTTCCGCCGTTGCCATCGCTACCAGGTAGCGAGTGATGCAAGTAGAGAGACCACACTTGCCCCGACACAAAATCGCAATTCCAAGTAAATTAACTGTCAGAGAGAGAGAAGGGAGAAGAGCCTGAAAATTACTGATTAAACATTATCCGTGTCAGAAACAGGACAGGATTTCAGCATCAATCAAATGAACAGTGGGCGGGTGACAGTGTTGTGAGAGGAGTGGGCACAAAGAATTAAATTTCAGAGAGGGAAGTAGCAAATGTAACCCAAACGTTAAAGACGTGGAAATAGGGAAAGTGTGAATTGCAGCTCTCTCAGTTTGCTGGCAGTGATAGGAAAATAGTCTCAATTCAGACACCATTTGGAGGCCACAATGGTGCAGTGGTTAGCACAGCTGCCTCGCGGCACCGAGGACCCGGGTTCTATCCAGCCCCGAGTCACTGTCCATGTGCAGTTTGCACATTTTCCCCACGTCTGCGTGTGTCTCACTCCCGCAACCCATATATGTGCAGGCCAGGTGGACTGGCCACAGAAATTGTCCCTCAATTGGAACAAACATAATTGGGAACTCTAAATTTGGAATCATAGAATTTACAGTGCAAAAGGAGGCTATTCAGCCCATAGAGCCCGCACCATCCCTTGGACGGGGCACCCTGGTGCACCCTACCTAAGCACAGGCCTCCGTCCCATCGCCATAACCCAGTAAGCGCACCTAACCTTTTGGACATGAAGGAGCAACTTAGCACGGCCAATCCACCTAACCCACACTTATTTGGACTGTGGGAGGAAAGCGGAGCACACAAAGGAAACTAACACAGACAGGGAGAGATGGTACAAACTGCACACAGGCGGTCACCCGTGGAAGGAATTGAACCTGGGAACCTGGAACTGTGAGGCATCAGTGCTACCACTGTGCTACCGTGACGTCCGGTAGGAAAATTCAAATACCTTTGGGGGAGGTCACATTTCTTATTTAGTCTGAGTTACAGGATTAACTCAGACCGACCAGGTTAAACAACCCGGACACAATCATACCAGATATTGTCATCCCTCCTCACTCCCAATTATTGGACCACACTCCGGATTGGCCGTTCCCTGGACTGTATTCCTTATGGGGTTGCTCACCAATCCTGGATCATTTAATCCCCCGTGATCAACGCCAAAAAAAAAACAAGCGCAGGAGCTTCCCAGGTCATAATTATGAGACAAATAGAGTTTCCCCAATCTCCAGAACATTTCCTGAGCACTCCTTTCCCTGGTTCAGTCATTCGTCAGGTACCCTCTCCCCGTCCAAAATTGTTGAATTTAAAGCTAAGTCCTGAGGGCTGTAACCTGACTAATTGGAAGATGAGATGTTGCTCTTGCAGCTTGCGTTGGGCTTCACTGGATCCTTGAAGCAGGCCCAGGACAGACATGTGGGCAAGGTGCTGAGTTAAAATGGCCGCAACAGGAATGCTTGGTTCGTGCTTGCTTTCTGAGTGAAGGTGTTCCACAAAGCGGTCACCCAGTCTCCGTTTCGTCTTCTCAATGTAGAGGAGACTGTTCTGGGAGCACTGAATACTGTAGACCAAACTGAAGGAAGCACGAGTTAAATACTGCTTCACCAGAAAGGAAAGTTTGCTGTCGAGAATCATGAGACGGGAGAAGGTAAAGGGGGAGTTGTTGCACCGTCTGTGTTTCCAAGGGAAGGTGCCTGAGGCAGGGAAAGGGGTGTTTGGTGTGATGGAGAAGTAAATATTGGAAGAAAAATCGATTCATGTCTCCAGGTCCAGACAGACGCATGAAGTGTCACGAATACTTCATGTCATCGTTGTGACAGAAATTGATCTGTGGGAGGCGATAGGAGTAGAACAGGAACAGGGAGTCTTCACATAACGCACACAATGACAGACATTGCATTGCATGTGTTTATTGTCACGTGTACCGAGGTACAAAGAAAAGTATTTTCTGCGAGAACCTCAAACAGATCATTTAGTACATGGAAAGAAAATACATAACAGGCCACACATGGTACAATTGTAAATACATAGGCACTGACATCCGGTGAATCATACAGGAGTAGACTATTAATTAGGTCAGTTTAGGGTCTGGTAACAACGGGGTAGTAGCTGTTTTTGAATCTGTTCGTGTGTGTTGTCAGGCTTTTGTATCTCATGCCCGATGGAAGAAGTGGGAAGAGTGAGAAAGCCTGGTGGGAGGGGTCTTTGATTATGCTGCCGCTTTCCCAAGGCAGCGGGAGGTGCAGGTAGAGTCAACGGATGGGAAGCAGGTAGGTGTGATGGCCTGGGCTGTATTCTCGACTCTCTGAAGTTTCCTGCGGTCTTGAGCCGAGCAGTTACCATACCAGGCTATGATGCAGCTAGATAGGATGCTTCCTATGGTGCATCTGTAAAATTTGGGAAGAGTTAGAGTTAGAACAAACAAAGAACAACGAAATGTACAGCACAGGAACACGCCCTTGAGACCTCCAGTCCAGTGCCGACCATGCTGCCCGTCGAAACTAAAATATTCTACACTTCCGGGGTCAGTATCCCTCTATTCCCATCCTATTCACGTATTTGTCAAGATGCCCCTTAAACGTTACTATCGCCCCTGCTTCCACCAACTCGTGCGGCAGCGAGTTCAAGGCACCCACTACCCTCTGTGTAAAAAAACTTGCCTCGGACATCTCCTCTCCCTTGCTCCTCGCACCTTAAATCCATGCCACCAAGCAATTGACCCCTCCACCCTGGGGAAAAACCTCTGACTAGCCACTCTGTCTATGCCCTTCATAATTTTGTAGACCTCTATCAGGTCGCCCCTCAACCTATGTCGTTCCTGTGAGAACAAAACGAGTTTATTCAACCGCTCCACATAGCTAATGCCCTCCATACCAGGCAACATTCTGGTAAATCTCTTCTGCACCCTCTCTAAAGCCTCCACATCCTTCTGTTGGAGTGGCGACCAGAATTGAAGACTATACTCCAAGTGTGGCCTAACTAAGGTTCTATAAAGCTGCACCATGACTTGCCAATTCTTTTACTCAATGCCGCGTCCTATGAAGGCAAGAAGGTACACCTTCTTGACTATCTTCTCCACCTGTGTTTCCCCTTTCAGTGACCTGTGGACCTGTACACCTTGATCTCTCTGACTGTCAATACTCTTGAGGGTTCTACCATTCAATGTCCATTCCCTCCTGCATCAGACTTCCAAAATGCATTACCTCACATTTGTCCGGATTAAACTCCATCTACCATCTCTCCGCCCAAGTCTACAAACGATCTAAATCCTGCTGTATCCTTTGACAGTCCTCATCGTTATCCGCAATTCCACCAACCTTTGTGTCGTCTGCAAACTTACTAATCAGACCAGTTAGATTTTCCTCCAAATCATTTATATATACTACGAACAGCAAAAGTCCCAGCACTGATCCCTGCGGAACACCACTAGTCACAGCCCTCCAATCAGAAAAGTACCCTCCCATTGCTACTCTCTGCCTTCTATGACGTAGCCAATTCTGTATCCATCTTGACAGCTCACCCATGATCCCGTGTGTCTTCACCTTTTGTCTCAGTTAATGTGGACATACCGAATTTCTTTAGTTTCCTGAGGCAGTATCAGCGCTGTTTTTCCTTCTTTGTGGTAGTGCCGACGTGGGAGGACCATGGCAGTTTTATGTTGTTATGCACCTCTAGTAATTTAAAGCTGTCAACCATCTCCATCTCAGTTCCGTTGATGCTGACAGGGGTGTGTACAGTACTTTGCTTCCTGAAATCAATGACCAGCTCTTTAGTTTTGCTGGCATTAACGGATAGATCGGTGTCGTCACAACACTGCACTAGGTTATCTATCGACCTCCTGTGTTCTGATTCGACGTTTTTCGAGATCCGACCCACTCTGGTCGTATCGTCAGTAAATTTGTAGATGGACTTGAAGCCAGATTTTTCCACTGGAGTTGTGTGTGTATAGGAAGTATAATAAGGGACTAAGTACGCAGCTTTGCGGGTTCCCAGTATTGAGAACTTTCGTGGGGTGGTGTTTTTCTTTATTCTTACTGATTGTGGTCTGTGGGTGAGAAAGTCGAGGATCAATTTGCAGAGTGAGAAGCCAAGTCTAGGTTTTGGAGATTTGATATGAGCTTGGCTGGGATGATGACGTTGAAGGCGGAGCTTTAGTCAATAAATAGGAATCTCATGTAGGAGTCCTTGTTGTCGAGGTGTTCCAGGGATGTGTCATGTGAGTGTCCCTTTAACAAATATGTTTGGTGAGGCTGGAACATACTGAACTAATGGGTCTACCAGAAGATTTCTGTTTGGGCATTTTGTGAAGGAGCTAGAAGCAGGAGGTTTATGCAGTATGTATGGCGTTGCGGGACTATGTGAACGGAAGATTGCCAGAACTGATGAGTTCAGTGAAAGTCCTGGACACAATAGCATGATGTTTGGTGGTGGGGTCCTGGTCTACGCAGATGTAGCAGAATGTACCTGAGAGTTGGCCCTCAGTTTATGTGAGGAAGAGTTCAGAACGTCAGACAAGAATGGCACCACATTTGTGAGTAGCTTTTATCCCCGTACAAGCCTCCTCGAACAGGCGCCGGTATGTGGCGACTAGAGGCTTTTCCCAGTAACTTAATTGAAGGCTACTCGTGACAATAAGCGATTTTCATTTCACTTCATTTCACCAGGTCAGGGTTGGATATTAGAGAGTGCGTTGGAACAAGTGCAGAGGGAGACAGGATAGAGCACCTGAGAGGCACAGAGTTATTGAGACGGTTTATGTCGCACTGATAGATTTAAATGAACAGATCAAGAGCAGAAAGGAGGCCAGGTCGAGAGAGAATGCTGGAGGCGGATGGGTTTGAACCACAAATATTCATAAAATAGACAGAGTGAAACAGCAGAAATACTCTTATCTATTCACTGATCATCATCAGAATATTACCAACGAATTGAAAGGCAGCAGTCGGTTTCTGTTACTCTTCAATTTAAAACAGAATGTAAAACAATCCCAGAAAACACTCTCCAGTCACAACGTTAATGGTCGGAAAAATTGAATTAAAACATCTAATAACACGGAGTATAATACATAGTCAGCACATATTGCAAAGTCAACATGATTCCTGACAGATTTGATTATTTTTTTTCAATAACTAGCAGAAATTGTGGATTTCATTAGTACGACAGTTGTGAAGCAATTTGATTTTCTAAAGGCCTTCAGTAAGATCCGACATAACAGACTCATGCGTAATGTCAGAGCCAGTGGAGTTCCAGGACTAAGCAACAGAATGGACAGCAAGCTGGAAACAGACACAGAGAACAGGGAGAGGAGTTAAAGGGATTTAGACTGATTGGTGGAAGGTGGGATGTGGTGTTCCACAAGGATCAGAACTGGGATCACTCTCCTTCACCATTCACATCAGCAATATTGAATCGGGAAGCAGAATATTAATTCCAGAATTAACAGACAAAACCAAATTGAGACTGACAGTGAATGCAGGGGAAGAATACAACTAAATGCAGTCACACATTCATCATCAATTATAAATTTGCAATCTGGGTATTTGAATGTGAAAATAATTTCCCGACGGCTCAGTGTACGCTGTGACATTGTGATCAGAACACTAAGTCTCCCAATCACATAATCGTACATTGGGGCAGCACGGTAGCCTTGTGGATAGCACAATTGCTTCACAGCTCCAGGGTCCCAGGTTCGATTCCGGCTGGGGTCACTGTCTGTGCGGAGTCTGCACATCCTCCCCGTGTGTGCGTGGGTTTCCTCCGGGTGCCCCGGTTTCCTCCCACAGTCCAAAGATGTGCAGGTTAGGTGGATTGGCCATGATAAATTGCCCTTAGTTTCCAAAATTGTCCTTAGTGTTGGGTGGGGTTATGGGGATAGGGTGGCGGTGTTGACCGTGGGTAGGGTGCTCTTTCCAAGAGCCGGTGCAGACTCGATGGGCCGAATGGCCTCCTTCTGCACTGTAAATTCTATGATAATCTATAATAATAAGGTCTAGGCGACTGAAGACAGACGAAGCTTTGGAAGAATATCGGGAATATAGGACCAATCTGAAACGAGGGATCAAGAGGGCGAAAGGGTGCCATGAAATATCTTTAGCAAACAGGGTTAAGAAAAATCCGAAAGCCTTTTATTCATATATAAGGAGAAAGAGGGTAACTAGAGAAAGGGTTGGCACATTCAAGGACAAAGGAGCAAAGTTATGCGTGGAGTCAGAGAAAATTGGTGAGATTTTTAACGAGTACTTTGCAACGGTATTCACCGAGGAGAGGGACATGACGGATGTTGAGGTGAGGGATAGATGTTTGATTACTCTCGGTCAAGTAGGCATAAGGAGGCAGGATGTGTTGAGTATTCTAAAAGGCATTAAGATGGACAGGACCCCAGGTCCGGATGGAATCTATCCCAGGTTGCTGAGTGAAGTGAGAGAGGAAATAGTTGGGGTCTTAACAGATATCGTTGCAGCATCCTTGAATACGGGTGAGGTACCGGAGGACTAGATAATTACTAATGTTGTCCCATTGTTTAAGAAGGGTAGCAGAGACAATTCAGATAATTACAGACCGGAGAGCCTCACATCAGTGTTAGTGAAGCTGCTGGAGAAAATACTGAGGGATAGGATCTATTCCCAATTGGAAGAAAATGGGCTTATGAGTAATAGGCAACGTGGTTTTGTGCAGGAGAGGCCATGCCTTACCAACTTAATAGAATTCTTTGAGGAAGTGACAAAGTTGATTGCTGAGGGAAGGGCTGTAGATGTCATGTACATGGACTTCAGTAAGGCATTTGATAAGGTTCCCCATGGTCTGCTGATGGAGAAAGTGAAGTCTCATGGGGTCCAGGGTGTACTAGCTGGATGGATGAAGAACTGGCTGGGCAACAGGAGACAGAGAGTAGTAGTGGAAGGGAGTTTCTCAAAATGGAGAACTGTGACCAGTGGTATTCCACAGGGATCCGTGCTGGGACCACTGTTGTTTCTGATATACATAAATGATCTGGAGGAAGGTATAGGTGGTCTGATTATCAAGTTTGCAGATGACACTAAGATTGGTGGAGTAGCAGATAGTGAAGGGGACTGTCCGAGAATACAGCAGAATATAGATAGATTGGAGAGTTGGGCGGGGAAATGGCAGGTGGAGCTCAGTCCGGGAAGAGCCAATTCAAGAGCGAACTATACGGTAAATGAAAAAGCCCTGGGTAAAATTGAGATACAGAGATATCTGGATGTTCAGGTGCATTGTACCCTGAAGTTGGCTGCGCAGGTCGATAGAGTGGTCAAGAAGGCATACGGCATGCTTTCCTTCATCGGAAGGGTAATTGAGTACAAGAGTTGGCAGGTCATGTTACAATTGTATAAGACTTTGGATCGGCCACATTTGGAATACTGCGTACAGTTCTGGTCGCCACATTACCAACAGGATGTGGATGCTTTGGAGAAAGTGCAGAGGAGGTTCACCAGGATGGTGCCCGGTATGGAGGGTGCTAGCTATGAAGAGAGGTTGAGTAGATTAGGATTATTTTCATTAGAAAGACGGAGGTTGAAGGGGGATCTCATTCAGGTCTACAAAATCATGAGAGGCATAGAGGTATAGAGGATAGCAAGAAGCTTATTGCCAGAATGGGGGACTCAATTACTAGGGGTCACGAGTTCAAGGTGAGAGGGGAAAAGTTTAAGGGAGATATGGGTGGAAAGATCTTTACGCAGAGGGTGGTGGGCGCCTGGAAGGCATTGCCGGCGGAGGTGGTAGAGGCGGGCACGATTGCGTCACTTAGGATGTATCTAGGCAGATACGTGCATGGGCTGGTAGCAGAGGGATGCAGATCCTTAGAAAATAGGCGACAGTTTTAGATAGAGGATCTGGATCGGCGCAGGCTGGGAGGGTCGAAGGGCCATGTTCCTGTTCTGTAATTTGTCTTTGTTCTTCTTTGTTCAAACCTGGGAAAAGAGTCTGAATGGACTGGAGGGGTTTCTGGGTTCAGCTGAACAGATGACAAATCGTGTGAAGCAGCAACACTGTTTATTAAACACCCATAAAAATGAATAAACATTGGAGTTTATTACAGGATTAATAGAAATTAGAAAATATCACGAAACATATCACAAAACTGCTCTATTGTGGGGGTTATAAATATCAAAGTGTGGGTGATATCTGTTTCATTTGGGGCAGTTCAATTGAAAACCGAGACATTTCACTTCACACAGTAAATATCAAACATCTTCAAAACACAGGCAAACTCTTCCTATTTTCAACGTATTCCAGACACAAAACAAAGAGAGACAGAGATTCCTTAGAATGTAGCGCACACACATCAACAAAATGCACTATTTCAAAATAGAACCATTTCATTTCAGTACAGTTCCTGACCCACACACAATAGAATTTCCCACGGACAGAGTCCTAGGACTAGATAGAAGGTTGGATCAGATATTTCACTCTGGTGATGGGCCCACATTCAGTACAAAGCTACACCGACAGACACTTCCAGTAAGCTTTGTTTACTGCTGTCGGATACTCCACCCTGGTTAATGACCCACACTCAGTATGATTTCATGGTTACTCCCACTAAACCTTCCTTCAGAGAGATTGCCTTCACTGAGATCCAATCTAACATTATGCAATATTCCACTAAATATATACACTGTATTGATCAGTGTACATGTGAGCTCCAAACAGAGGTTTATTGTCAGTTGATGAAATTGATTCATACCATACACATGTGTAAAGACATTTAACTGAAGTGAATGATATCCTCGATCACATGTCTGTCTAACAGTAAGCACGCGATCAGCAGTAAACATTTTCAGTCAGAGTTTAAAATCAGAGAGCCGCTCACACACAGATTTACACACCTTCAATGGTGATAGTCACTTACCAGGAACACCAACAATAGCAAGGATTGGGTAGAATATTTTCTCAGCAACATGAATTGGATAAAGCATTTTCAGTGTAAAGTGATGCGTCCCTTCGTGCCGTTGTCAGTGCCTCTGTCTTAAAGTCTGAGATTATATATTTCCACGGTTTTTAATTTACACCCTGAGGAATCACCTCAGGGATATTGAAGTTGCAACATTGTTCAACTTACGTTTCGAAAGATATGAGCAAACAGATTACGACATTAGGCTCAGTGAAATAAAATATGATATTTTGAGTGAGCGACCACTTTGCAAACACTGGACTGTGTTAATCACATTGATGAACTAACAATAACCTAAAGGATGCTGTCCACTGAGACACCATTAGTACCATCTTGAGATCTCACAGTTTTGCAGTGATATTTGTCGCTCGACTGTGAGCATTCAGTAATACAGTTCCATTGGTCAGTGTGTTTCTCTGGGTGGTTCCACTGCACTCTGGAGTGTAGTTGCCTCTGTAACTGTGACCATTCAGTGTTGCAGTTCCAATTGTCAGTGTGTTTCTCTGGGTGATTCCACTGCACTCTGGGGTGTAGCTGTCTCTGTAACTGTGACCATTCAGTGATTCAGTAACAATTGTCAGTGTGTTTCTCTGGGTGGGTCCACTGCACTCTGGGATGTAGCGGTCTCTGTAACTGTGACCATTCAGTGATTCAGTTCCAATGGTCAGTGTGTTATTCCGGGTGGTTCCACTGCACTCTGGGATGTAGCTGCCTCTGGAACTGAGCCCATTCAGTGATTCAGTTCCAATTGTCAGTGTGTTTCTCTGGGTGGGTCCACTGCACTCTGGGAGGTAGCTGCCTCTGTAACTGTGACCATTCAGTGATTCAGTTCCAATTGGCAGTGTGTTTCTCTGGGTGAGTCCACTACACTCTGGGGTCTAGCTGCCTCTGTAACTGTGACCATTCAGTGGTTCAGTTCCAATTGTCAGTCTGTTTCTCTGGGTGAGTGCACTACACTCTGGGGTGTAGCTGCCTCTGTAACTGTGACCATTCAGTGATTCAGTTCCAATTGTCAGTGTGTTTCTCTGGGTGGTTCTACTTCGCCCTGGGGGGTAGCTGCCTCTGTAACTGTGACCATTCATTCATTCAGTTCCAATTGTCAGTGTGTTCCTCTGGGTGGTTCCACTGCGCTCTGGGATGTAGCTGCCTTTGTAACGGTGACCATTCAGTGATTCAGTACCAATTGTCAGTGTGTTTCTCAGTGTGGTTCCACTGCACTCTGGGGTGTAGCTGCCTCTGTAACTGTGACCATTCAGTGATTCAGTTCCAATTGTCAGTGTGTTTATCTGGGTGGTTCCACTTCACTCTGGGGTGTAGCTGTCACTGTAACTGTGACCATTCAGTGATTCAGTTCCAATTGTCAGTGTGTTTCTCTGGGTGAGTCCACTGCACTCTGGGGGGAAGCTGCCTCTGTAACTGTGACCATTCAGTGATTCAATTCCAATTGTCATTGTTTTTCTCTGGGTGAGTCCACTGCACTCTGGGGTGTAGCTGCATCTGTAACTCTGACCATTCATTGATTCAGTACCAATTGTCAGTGTGTTTCTCTGGGTGAGTCTACTACACTCTGGGGTGTATCTGCCTCTGTAACTGTGACCATTCATTCATTCAGTTCCAATTGTCAGTGTGTTTCTCTGGGTGGTTCCACTGCGCTCTGGGATGTAGCTGCCTCTGTAACGGTGACCATTCAGTGATTCAGTGCCAATTGTCAGTGGGTTTCACTGGGTGGTTCTACTTCACTCTGGGGTGTAGCTGCCTCTGTAACTGTGACCATTCAGTGATTCAGTTCCAATTGCCAGTGTGTTTCTCTGGGTGGTTGCAGTGCACTCTGGGGTGTAGCTACCTCTGTAACTGTGACCATTCAGTGATCCATAGAACATGACGGATGGATGGATGGAGGGAGGGAAGGAGGTAGGGAGGGAGGGAGAATGGGATGATGGAAGGATGGATGAATTAATGGATGGAAGGATGGAAGAATGGAAGAATGGAAGGATGGATGGATGGATGGATTTATGGACGTATGGATCGATGGGTGGATGGGTGGATGGGTGGGTGGGTGGGTGGGTGGATGGATGGGTGGATAGGTGGATGGGTGGGTGTGTGCATGGGTGGGTGGGTGGATGGGTGGATGGGTGGGTGGATGGATGGGTGGGTGAGTGGATCAGTGGATGGGTGGAAGGGTGGATGGATGGATGGGTGGGTGGATGGGTGGGTGGGTGTGTGGGTGGAGGGGTGTGTGGGTGGATGGGTAGGCGGTGGATGGCTGGATGGCTGGATGGGTGGATGGGTGGGTGGATGGATGGATGGGCGGGTGGTGGGTTGGTGGAAGGATGAGTGGGTGGGTGGTTGTGTGGGTGGGTGGGTGTGTGAATGGGTGGGTGGGTGGATGGGTGGGTGGGTGGATGGGTGGGTGGATGGGTGGGTGGGCGGGTGGGTGAATGGATGGATGGGTGGGTGGATGGGTGGGTGGGTGGGTGGTTGGATGGATGGATGGGTGGGTGGGTGGTTGGGTGGATGGATGGATGAGTGGGTGGGTGGGTGGATGGATGGATGGGTAGGTGGGTGGGTGGGTGGATGGGTGGATGGGTGGGTGGGTGGATGGGTGGATGGGTGGGTGGGTGGATGTGTGGATGGGTGGGTGGGTGGATGGGTGGGTGGGTGGATGGGTGAATGGATGAATGGGTGGGTGGGTGGGTGGGTTGGTGGATGGATGGATGGGTGGGTGGATGGGTGTTGGGTGGATGTGTGGGTGCGTGGATGGGTGGGTTGGTTGGTATGTGGATAGATGGATTCTGTGCAATTTGAGATCTGTTTCTCCAAAAAATAAATTTTCCCAAAAATAAAAATAACTATCTGCAATGAAAAATGCCTTGGACAGGACAGAGGGATTTTGACTCTGTATTTAACCCCAGACAGTATTTGGGTTGTGAGTGTTTGATGGAAAGTGTAGATGAAGCTTTACTCTGAAACAATGGAATTTAGGTTAAGGGGTGATTTAATCAAATGCTTCAGAATATTAATTGATATTGTACATCTCGTGTGTGTCTCAGTGACAACTCTGAAACATGTGCAGCACAATCTCATCCTGTTTCTGTGTCTCTCTCTGTCTGAAATTAGTTGGTCCATTTCCTAAATTACCACTTTTCAAAAAGGCTCCATTGTCTTTGAAACAGTTTGTGATACTCAAAGATACTGATAAGTGCTTTAGAAATGCCTGTCCCCAAGCTGCTGTGAGGATGTTCAGAGACAGTGTGTGACTTGGGTCACACACAGGCCAGATACACCTCACCAAGTTCAAGGTGGAGAATGGATCTCGCTCCATTTGAAAGATACATTGACCCAGCCTGTCTGAGTTTGTGTCTGTCTGTGTGTGAGTTTGTGTTTGTGTATACACGTGTTCATGTGTCTGGGCGGGGGGGGGGGGGGGGGGGGAAGTTGTGTGTGTGACTCTTTACGCGGCATGGTAGCACAGTGGGTAGCACTGTGACTTCACGGCGCCAGGGTCCCGGGAACGATTCCCGGCTTGGGTCACTGTCTGTGCGGAGTCTGCACGTTCTCCTCGTGTCTGTGTGGGTTTCCTCCGGGTGCTCCGGTTTCCTCCCACTGTCCAAAGACGTGCAGTTAGGTGAATTGGACATTCTGAATTCTCCCTCTGTGTACCCGAACAGGCGATGCTGTGTGGCGACTAGGGGATTTTCACAGTAACTTCATTGTAGTATTCATTTAAACCCACCTGTGACAATAATAGAGATTATTATACAGTGTAGTCTCACAGGCTCTCACCCTGGGTACATGGTAGTCCAAAAGGAATAATTGTAGTGACCACATCCACATGGTGGAATGTTGTATTAACTGGGACAAGAGCTTATAGTATAAATAGTGACCGGGTCAACTGCAGTGGTAACTGGGGAAGGAGCTAATGTGTTCGCAATAGCGATATGGATGTGAACAGTTATATATTACAGGCTAATATTCCCAATGACATTCTCTAATGCAGTAATATTTCAGATAGAGTGTACAGCAGCATTTACAGCTACTGATGCTGCCAGGAAATAAATTGATCCAGGAATTTGAACAGCGTTCTGTGGTGATGGGGTGAGGGGGGTGAGGGGGTGAGGGTGTTCGGTGGTTAGGGGCTGAGGGTGTTCGGTGTTGAGGGGGTGAGAGGGAGAGGGGGGTGAGATGTGTGAGGGGGTGAGAGGGTGAAGGGGTGAGAGGCTTGAGGGGGTGAGGGGGTGAGGGGGTAAGGGGGTGAGGGGGGTGAGGGGGGTGAGGGGGTTGAGGGGGGTGAGGGGGTGAGGGGGGTGAGGGGGGTGAATGGGTGAGGGGGAGAGCGGTTGAGGGAGGTGAGGGGGTGTGGGAGGTGAAAACAGCGCCGGAGGAGAGAGCCGGGAGATTTAAAAAGCGCGGGAGGAGAGAGCCGGGACAGTGCTGGGAGAGGTGAGTGCACAAAAGGTGTGTCATGTGTGCCTTTAGTCACGGAGTGCTGATTGGAACAGAGTGCATCTGAGTTTAGGTGAGTGACTGAGTGCTGATTGGAACAGAGTGCATCTGAGTTTAGGTGAGTGACTGAGTTCGGGTGAGTGGCTGTGTTTTTGTTGGTGTTGGGGTTTATCCTTGAGGTTCTATAAAGAGAATTAAGAAAAAAAATATTTAAATTAATTAACTAGTTGAATATGGCTGGACAGGTGGTGTGCTGTTGCTGTATGATGATGGAACTGGTGGATCCCATTGAGACCGTCAGTGACCACATCTGCAGCAAGTGTTGGCTGCTCGAGGAGCTTCGGCTCAGAATTGATGAGCTGGAGACCGAGCTGCACACACTGCGGCACATCAGGGAGGGGGAACATTACCTGGACGCTATGTTTCAGGAGGCAGTCACACCCGGTAGAATAAGTTCTGTTAATTCGGACAGTGGTCAGGGACAGAGTGGTGTGACTGCAAGGGAGGCAGGTAGGGGGATCCTGAGTTTAGGAGTTGAGGAGCCTCAGCCCTTGACCTTGTCCAACAGGTATGGGGTAATTGCTCCCTGTGTGGATGAGGGAGAGGGCGAAAGGGAGGATGCGTTGACTGACCATTGCACCGTGGTACAGGAAGCTATTCAAGAGGGGGGAGCAAAAAGACAAGTGGTAGTTGTTGGGGATTCTATAATTAGGGGGATTGATGGTATCCTTTGTAAGCCAGATCGAGAGTCCCGCATGGTATGTTGCCTGCCCGGTGCCAGGGCGAGGGACATCTCTGATCGGCTTGAAAGGATTTTGGAGAAGGAGGGGGAGGATCCAATTGTTGTGGTCCACATTGGGACTAACAACATAGGTAAGACTAGGAAAGAGGACCTGTTTGGGGAGTATCAAACACTGGCGACTAAATTAAAGAATAGGTCCTCCAGGGTTATAATCTCTGGATTACTACCCGAGCCACGTGCCCATTGGCATAGGGTTGTGAAAATTAGAGAAGTTAACACGTGGCCAAAGGAGTGGTGCGGGAAAGAGGGATTCAATTTCATGGGGCATTGGCATCAGTACTGGGGCAGGAGGGACCTGTACCGTTGGGACGGTCTTCACCTGAACCATTCTGGGACCAGAGTTATAGCGAATAGGATAAATAGGTTAGTCACAAGGACTTTAAACTAGCAAGTTGGGGGGTAGGGAAGTGTAAAGCTATGGACAGTATAATGGTTAATGGAGATCAAGGCAGCAGGTTACGTGACAGGTTATTATGTAGAGATATGGGTTCAAAGACAAGGAAAATTAGGAGAAAGGGTAGGAAGAATAATAAATTGTGAAAAATTACTGATCAAGGTGTTAGGGTTCATAACAAAGACATAAAAAAAGCATAAGTGGACTTTACCTGAATGCTCGTAGTATACGAAATAAGGTAAATGAGTTGATGGCGCAAATCATCGTGAATGACTATGATTTCGTGGCCATTACTGAAACATGGTTAAAGGATGGTCACGACTGGGAGTTAAATATCCAAGGGTATCAGACTATACGAAAGGATAGAATGGACGGTAAGGGCGGTGGTGTAGCTTTGTTGTTTAAGAATGGCATCTGGGCAATAGTAAGGGATGATATTGGTGCTATGGCGGCCAAGGTTGAATCAATTTGTGTGGAAATCAGGAATAGTAAGGCGAAAAGGTCACTGATAGCGATTAAGAGCGAAAGTAACAGGGTAGTTATTATGGGAGACTTTAACTTTCCAAATACTGACTGGAAAATATATAGTTCGAGTACATTAGATGGGTCGTTTTTTGTACAATGTGTGCAGGAGGATTTCCTGACGCAATATGTTGACAGGCCAACAAGAGGCGAGGCCACATTGGATTTGGTTTTGGGTAATGAACCAGGCCAGATGTTAGATTTGGAGGTAGGTGAGCACTTTGGGGACAGTGACCAAAATTCGATGGCGTTTACGTTAGTGATGGAAAGGGATAAGTATACACCGCAGGGCAAGAGTTATAGCTGGGGGAAGGGCAATTATGATGCCATTAGACATGAATTGGGGGGGGGGGGGGTGGGGGGGGGGAGGATACGTTGGAGAAGTAGGCTGCAAGTGTTGGGCACACTGGATAAGTGGAGCTTGTTCAAGGAACAGCTACTGCGTGTTCTTGATAAGTACGTACCGGTCAGACAGGGAGGAAGGCGTCGAGCGAGGGAACCGTGGTTTACCAAAGAAGTGGAATCTCTTGTTAAGAGGAAGAAGGAGGCCTATGCGAAGATGGGGTGTGAAGTTTCAGTTGGGGCGATTGATAGTTACAAGGTAGCGAGGAAGGATCTAAAGAGAGAGCTAAGACGAGCAAGGAGGGGACATGAGAAGTATTTGGCAGGTAGGATCAAGGAAAACCCAAAAGCTTTATATAGGTATGTCAGGAATAAAAGAATGAGTAGGGTAAGAGTAGGGCAAGTCAAGGACAGGGATGGGAAGTTGTGTGTGGAGTCTGAAGAGATAGGCGAGATACTAAATGAATATTTTTCGTCAGTATTCACTCAGGAAAAAGATAATGTTGTGGAGGAGAATGCTGAGACCCAGGCTATTAGAATAGATGGCATTGAGGTACGTAGGGAAGAGGTGTTGGCAATTATGGACAGGCTGAAAATAGATATGTCCCCGGGGTCTGATGGGATTTATCCTAGGATTCTCTGGGAAGACAGGGAAAAGATTGCTGAGCCATTGGCTTTGATTTGTATGTCACCATTGGCTACAGGAATAGTGCCAGAGGACTGGAGGTAGCACATGTGGTCCCTTTGTTCAAAAAGGGGAGTAGAGACAACCCCGGCAACTATAGACCAGTGAGCCTCACGTCTGTTGTGGGTAAAGTCTTGGAGTGGATTTTCAGAGACAAGATTTATAATCATCTCGAGTCAGATATTAAGTGTGAAAATAGATAAACAGGCCAAAACACTTCTTTTCTCTGTCTGAGTCCACAACAATCAAAATTGAAAGCGAAAGTAAAAACATCACACAGCCACAGCTCAGCTTCACCCACAAAATGACATCACTGAAGCCATGTGATGAGACAAAAACCTTTCTTAAAGGCACACTCCCACGACATAATCTCGTTTCTAAATGATAAAATCAGATAATCAATTAAGTAGATTTCGCTAAAGCACGTTTCCTGCATTAAAGTTGTGAAGAATGAATAAAGTTGTGAATAAAGTTGTAAATGACAAAGTGTGAGAGAGAATATGGTGAACTGGCGCACGACAATAATCTTTCCCTCAATGTCAACAAAATGAAGGAGATTGTCATCGACTTCAGTAAGCGTAGTGGAGAACATGCCCCGGTCTACATCAATGGGAATTAAATACAAAGGCTTCAATCTTTAAAGTGTCCAGATCACCAACAACTTGTCCTGGTCCCCTCATGCCGATACTGTAGTTAAGGAAGCTCACCAACGACTCTACCTTCTCACAAGACTAAGGAAATTTGGCATGTCAGCTACGACTCTCACCAACGTTTACAGATGCACTATATAATGCATTCTTCCTGGTTGTATCACAGCTTGGTATGGATCCTGCTTTTCCCCAAGACCGCAGGGAACTACAAAATGTCGTGAATGTAGCCCAATCCATCACGCAAACCAGCCTCCCATCCATTGACTCGATCTTTAATTCCCGCTGCCTTAGAAAGGCAGCCAGCATAATTAAGGACCCCACGCACCGCGGACATGCCATCTTCCACTTTCTTCCATCAGTAAAAATATACAGAAGTTTGAGTTCACGTCCCAACCGGCTCAAGAACAGCTTCTTCCTGCTGCCATCAGACTTTTAAATGGACCAACCTTGTATTTAGTTGATCTTTTCTCTACACCCGAGCTATAACTGTAACATTACATTCTGCAGTCGCTCCTTCCTTCCCTATGTACGGTATGCGTTCTCTGTATAGCATGCAATAAACCATTCTTTTCACTGTAGACTAATAATGTGAGACTAATAAATCAAATCAAAGAGGTCAGTTATTGTGCAGAGCTGGAATCGAACTTGCGTTTCCTCAGTGAGAACCAGAAAGTAAACACGTGGCACAAGCCGCATTAAAAAATAATTGTAGTGCGACCTCTAAAAAATACACCTACATCTAATTTAGAAATCTGGGTCTGCTTTTAATCGGTGCAAAACACATGTTTTGGAAATATTAAAACCGTCAGACAGCGCTCATGGTGAGACAGGTTTGAACTTACAATTACGTTGATGCTGTGAAGTAGCCAGTGAGCTAAAGCGGACGCTGGCTTCAAGCACGGATACAATGTATATAAAGCAGGCATTGTCAAAGTGGCGTTGGGGACACGCAGGTGGGTCGCGGGCGGGTGTCGGGAGGGTCACGGGGCCAGCCGTTGCGGCGTTCATCAGTGCTCATGAGGCCCGGAGTGTTGGGACCTGAAACTGGGGTCAAAGTGCGACCGCGGATGGCGGCGGCTGAAGGCGCGGTGATCACTGATGATGAGCAAGGCTATTATCTCGATCTTTTTGGCTTCCCTAAACATTATTCAAGTGATCTGGAGAGAGTCTATATCCCTCATGGTCTCACACTGCACTGAACTGAACGTTTGGCAAGGGATATAATGAGATCCATGGGAATTCACCACATCGTCGCCCTCGAAGGATGGCTGAAAGTGTTTTGCTGACCATTAAAACTACATTAAAGCATTGAATCGATACAGCGATCAGTCAATGCCAATGACGGTTGGCATCATCCGCTTGAAGAGTTACTGTAATGATCACTGTACTCGTTGGAGTTTAGAAGGATGAAAGGTGATCTCATTGAAACGTACAAGATACTGTGAGGACTGGATAGAGTGAACGTGGAGAGGACGTTTCCACTTGTAGGAAAAACTAGAACCAGAGGACACCATCTCAGATTGAAGGGACGATCCTTTAAAACAGAGATTAGGAGGAATTCTTTCAGCCAGAGGGTGGTGAATCTGGGGAACTCTTTGCCGCAGAAAGCTGTGGAGGCCAATTCACTGAGTGTCTTCAAGGCAGAGATAGATAGATTATTGTTTAATAAGGGGATCAGGCGTTATGGGGAGAAGGCAGGAGAATGGGATGAGAAAAATATCAGCCATTATTGAATGGCGGAGCAGATTCGATGGGCCGAGTGGCCTAATTCTGCTCCTATGTCTTATGGTCTCATTACAGTGATCATACAACACGTGGTGGGTAACATTGAGGGGAAACTCCAGGTGCTGGTCCCTACCATTATCACAGCCAGGCGACACCAAACAACTTAAAGTGCGTGACGTCGCGACAGAAGACATTCATTCTGTTTGAACTCAGAGGTATTATGTATTAGCAGATCATTCAATCTCCTTTGACCGCGTTTCCCCAGAGGGATGCATTTGATTCTTGTCACTCCCATTCCCTTTTGAAACCGCTGTTGTATCTGCCTCCACCGAAATCCCAGGCCGTGCAGACCAGATCAGAACCACTGGCTGTGGGAATCGGTTAGTAGTTCCCCGTTCGGGATGCTGGGATACGCTGGGGCTGCGTTATTGGATATAAAAGGTGAAGATGTGAGATCCGTTCGGTCCGCATATTGTGGCTATAAATGAACTGTATCCATGAATGTAGAATTAACTCTTCGATGTAACTTAGAAATCGTATCTTGCAGCCATATCCATCAGCAAGTAATATGACAACTGGAACTGATAACCAATGACAACATGGGGAGACTACACTGCCACTGACTCCTCTTCCACCATTCAACTTGATCATAGCTGAGCTTCTGCCTGAATGTCATTTCCTGCCTGTTTCTCAGATCCTTTCATTCCCTTAAAGATCATTGTCCATAAAAATAATGGATGGAGACACCCACAGCAACATTTCAAATCAATTTGGCCAGACAGAGGGTGTGCTCGAATCTGCTGCATTCCAGAGATGGAAGGTGGGATAGAGTCATACAGGTTTGCAGCATAGAAACAGGCCCGTAGGTTCAACTTGCAAATGTCGCTCAGTTTTTACCAATAAGCCTGTCCCAATTGCCCTCATTTCGCCAATGTCCCGCTGTACTCATCTTACCCATATAACAATCAAAACGCTTTTTAAAAAGCAAAATTGCAAACGCCTCGATTACTGCCAATTACAGATCGTTCCAGACACTCAACGCCTTCAGTGTGGAAAATAATGCCGTCTGTACACTTTTGTATCTCTCCCATCTCACCTTAAACCTATTCCCTCTGGTTGTCGTCTCCCTTCCTCTGGGGGAAACGTGTTGTCAATGTACCTTAACTATGCTCTTCATTATTTTATAGACCTCTATAAGTTCACCCCGAAAACTCCAAAGTTCCTCGGGAAAAAGACCCATTCGATCCAGTCTTTCCTGACAACTCAAACCATTAAGTGCCGATAGCATCCTTGTAAATCTTTTCTTCACTTTTTCTGGTTAAATAATGCCGTTTCTATAACAGAACTATACACCGCATTCCAAAGGTGACCTGACTAATGTCGTTTAAAACTTCAACAAGATGTCCCAACTCTTGTATTCAATGTCCTAACCGTGTGTCTGTAACACAGTAATGATGGACACAGACACAGTAATGATGGAGCAAATATCCTCCTTCAGTGTTGTGAAATTCCAAGTACACTTGGTGTTTGCAGTGGTTCCAAAAAGCAACAATGTCACAGAATGTGTCTGACTGGAAAAAGATGTGGAAGAATATTCTGCTCACGAGAACTGCAGCAAATCAAACCTTCACCCGATACCAAGAGAAAGAGAACAGAAACAGAAACAGAACGAAGGAGAGTGTTAAAGAGAGAAAGGGGGAGAGCGTTTGAAGCCAGGTTAGATTGCACCCCACACCCTTCCACTTTTTACTGCATCAAGCACATTGTTTCTGTGTACCAGGAGTCCTGTTGTTAGAAATACCTTAGATCCAGGTTCCTCCGAAGTCGAAGTAAAATGATGCACTCCACCGGAATAATTGAGAACATTTCATAATAATAATAGCAATCGCTTATTGTCACAAGTAGGCTTCAATGACTTAATTGTGAAAAACGCCTAGTTGGCACATTCCGGTGCCTGTTCGAGGAGGCCGGTTCCGGAATTGAAGCCGCGTCGCTGACATTGTTCTGCATTAGAAGCCAGCTGATTAGCCCACTGTCCTAAACCATGTCCCAGAAATTCAAAGCATTCAAGAGATCACTGTTATGGGATTTGCGAGTTGCTGGTTCGGGCAGTATTTAATTCCCATCACTACTTCTTCTCGAGAAGGTGGTGGTGAGCTGCCTTCTTGAACCGCTGCAATCCATGAGGTGCAGGTACACCCACCGTACTTTTGGGGAGGGAGTTTCAGGAATCCCACCACCTACGGCCTTTTGTTGTCCTTCCAGTGGATAGTGGTTGTGGATTTGGAAGGTGCTGGCTCAGGAACCTTGATGAGTTACCGCAGTGCATTTTGGGATGGATTGCAGCGCTGCCACTGTGCGTCAGCGGTGGAGGGATTCAATGTTTCTGGAAGTGAGCGCAATCAAGCGGGGTGCTTGGTCCTGGATGGTTCCGAATGTCTTGAGTGTTCTTGCAGATATGGGGTAGAGTGTGTCACGTGAAAAAAACAAAATGGATTCAATAATTTGCTTGAGTAAACATCCTCTTTTTCAAATAAAAAATGAGATAATCCATAAAGAAAGTATTCTTAATGCACATTTCCTCCATTTAAGTGGTGAACAATTGACAAAGTGCAATAAATAACTCCTCAGGTAATCTTCTTAATCCAAAGAAAATTGCATTCGCCCAAGCTTTTACAATGCCAAATTGCATTTCAACCTAAGATTTTTCTTTATCCATGAGTGCAGCAGTCGCGCACACCCTGGAACCCAGAATTTTGTTTATTGGGCAGAGCTGGATTAGATTGGAATGGTTTATTGTCACGTGTCCCGGGGCACAGTGACACGCATTGTTCTACGTACAGTTCACACAGATTATTCCGGAAATGAAATGAAAATACATAGGGTAAACATAAACTACACCATGTAAATACATCGACACTGGCATCGGGTGAAGCACGCAGGTGTAGTACTACGCAGTAGAGAAGCGTGCGAATAGATCAGACCAGTCCATAAGAGGTTCGTTTAGGAGTCTGGTAACAGCGGGTAAGAAGCTGTTTTTGAGTCTGTTCGTGCGTGTTATCAGACTTTCGTACCTCCTTGCAGATGGAAGAGGTTGGAAGAGTGAGTAGACCGGGTGTTAGGGGTATCGGATTCTGCTGCCCACTTTCCCAAGGCAGCGGCAGGTGTAGACAGAGTAAATAGACGGGACGCGGGTTTGTGTGATGGACTGGATATGTTCACGACTGTTTATAGTTTCTTACGTTCTTAGGCCGAGTAGGTGATATACCAGGCTGTGATGCAGCTAGATAGGATGCTTTCTATGGTGCACCTACTAAAATCGGTTAGAGTCAGATTGGACATGCCGAATTTTCTTAGTTTCCTGAGGACGTATAGGCGCTGCACTGCTTTCTTGGTCTTAGCGTCGACCAAGGACATATGATCTGTATGTGCACGCCTAATAATTTGAATCTGTAAACCATCTCCACCACGGCTTCGTTGATGCAGAGAGGGGTGTATAAAACACTTCACCTCCTGAAGTCAATGACCAGCTCTTCAGTTTTGCTGACATTGATTGTGAGATTATTGTCGTTAAACCACACCACTGGGTTGTCTATCTCCGTCCAGTATTCTGACTCATCGCTGTTCGAGATCCTACCCAGTACAGTTGTATGGTCAGCAATCTTGTCTGGCACTGTTTACACGGACTGTTTTTACAGCAGGGTGCGGTTCACATAAACACTGTTTACAGTACGCACTGTTTGCATATACTATTTATAGCAGTGTACGGTTTATATAAATACTGGTTACTGTAGGGCACTGTTTACGTCGACTTTACAGCAGTGTACGGTTTACATACACACTGTTTACTAAAGTACGCTGTTTACATAGACTATGTTTACAACAGTGGTACGGTTCCCATAAACACTGTTTACTGCAGGTCCAGGAAACATAGACTCTGCTTACAGCAATGTCCGGTTTAAATATTGTTTACCGTAGGGCACTGTTTAAATTGACTATGTTTACATTAGGCACTGTTTACATAGACTATTTGCAAAAGTGTACGGTTTATATTAACACTGTTTACTGTAAGGCATTGTTTGCAGCAGTGTATGGTTTACATTCACATTGTTTACAGCAGGGCACTGCTTACATAGACTATTTACAGCAGTGTACGGTTTACATAAAGACTGTTAACTATCCGGCACTGTTTATATAGCCTGTTTACAACAGGGCACTGTTTTCCTGACTGTTTCCAGTGTATACCGTTTATATAAACACTGTTTACTGTAGTGCTATATTTACATAGACTCTGTTTTCAGTAGTGTACGGTTTACATAAACACTGATAACTGTAGGTCACTGTAGACAGATACTATTTACAGCAGTGTACGGTTTACAATAAGATTGTTTACTGTACGGCACTGTTTCCATAGTCTCCGTTTGCAGAAATGTCCGGTTTAAGTAGACTGTTTAATGCAGGACACTGTTTAAATAGACTATATAAACTACAGGGCACATGTATAAAGATTGTTTGCAGTAGTGCACGGTTTACATAAACATTGCTTACAGTAGCGCCCTGTTAGGATGACTGTTTACTGTAGGGCACTGTTTACATAGACTCTGTTACAGCAGTGTATGGTGTACTTTCACTCTGTTTACTGTAGGGCACTGTTTACATAGACTCTTTTACAGCAGTGTATGGTGTACTTTCACTCTGTTTACTGTGGGGCACTGTTTACATAGACTCTGTTACAGCAGTGTATGGTGTACTTTCACTCTGTTTACTGTAGGGCACTGTTTACATAGACTCTGTTACAGCAGTGTATGGTGTACTTTCACTCTGTTTATTGTGGGGCACTGTTTACATAGACTCTGTTACAGCAGTGTATGGTGTACTTTCACTCAGTTTCCTGTAGGGCACTGTTTACATAGACTCTGTTACAGCAGTGTATGGTGTACTTTCACTCTGTTTACTGTAGGGCACTGTTTACATAGACTCTGTTACAGCAGTGTATGGTGTACTTTCACTCAGTTCACTGTGGGGCACTGTTTAGATAGACTCTGTTACAGCAGTGTATGGTGTACTTTCACTCTGTTTACTGTAGGGCACTGTTTACATAGACTCTGTTACAGCAGTGTACGGTGTACTTTCACTCTGTTTACTAGAGGACACTGTTTACATAGACTCTTTTACAGCAGTGTATGGTGTACTTTCACTCTGTTTACTGTAGGGCACTGTTTACATCGACTCTTTTACAGCAGTGTATGGTGTACTTTCACTCTGTTTACTGTAGGGCACTGTTTACATAGACTGTTTACAGCAGCGTATGGTGTACTTTCACTCTGTTTACTGTGGGGCACTGTTTACATCGACTCTGTTACAGCAGTGTACGGTGTAGTTTCACTCTGTTCACTGTAGGGCACTGTTTACATAGACTCTGTTACAACAGTGTATGGTGTAATTTCACTCTGTTTATTGTGGGGCACTGTTTACATAGACTCTATTACAGCAGCGTATGGTGTACTTTCACTCTGTTTACTGTCGGGCACTGTTTACATAGACTCTGTTACAGCAGTGTGTGGTGTACTTTCACTCTGTTTACTGTAGGGCACTGTTTACATAGACTCTGTTTACAGAGGTGTATGGTTTACTTTCACCCTGTTTGCTGTAGGGCACTGTTGACATAGACTCTGTTACTGTAGGGCACAGTTTAAATATTGTTTACGTTAGTGCACTGTGTACATAGTCTTGGTTTACAACAGTGTACATTTTACATATGCACGGTTTACTGTAGGGCACTGTTTGCACAGACTCTGTTTACAGTAGTGTACAGTTTGCTTTCACTCTGTTTACTGCAGGGCCCTGTTTACGTAGACTCTGTTTACAGCAGTGTACCGTTTACATATACACTGTTTAGTGTAGTCCTCTGATTACTCAGACATTGTTTACAGCAGAGTACGATTTACAGAAACACTGTTTACTGTAGGGCACTGATTACATAGACTCTTTTTACAGCAGTGTACGGTTTACATTAACACGTTTTACTAGAAGGCACAGTTTACAAAGGGTCTGTTCACTTTAATGTCAGGATTACTTTCACTCTGTTTACTGTATGGTGCTGTTTAAATACTGTTTACTGGAGGGCACTTTTACACAGGCTGTTTCCAGTAGTGTAGGGTTTAATTTCTCTGCTTACTGTAAGGCACTGTTTTCACCGACTTTCCTTCCAGCAGTGTACATTATACATACACACTGTTTGCTGTTGGCACTGTTTACATAGACTGTTTACTCTAGGCCATTGCTTAAATACTGGTTACTGTTTGGCACATTTTATATAGACTCTGTTTACTGTATGGCACTGTTTAAACACTATTTCCTGTAGGGCATTGTTTGCCCTACAGCAAACAGGGTGAAAGTAAGCCATACACCTCTGTAAACAGAGTCTATGTAAACCGTGCCCCACAGTAAACAGAGTGAAAGTACACCACACACTGCTGTAAAAGAGTCGATGTAAACAGTGCCCTACACTAAACAGTCATCCTAACAGGGCGCTACTGTAAGCAATGTTTATGTAAACCGTGCACTACTGCAAACAATCTTTATACATGTGCCCTGTAGTTTTTTTTATGTAGATTTACATAAACACTGTTTACTGGAGGGCACTGTTTACACAGACACTTATACAGCAGGGTACGGTTTTTAAAAACTGTTAACAGTAAGGCACTCTTCACATAGACTCTGCTAACAGCACTGAATGGTTTACATTGACACTGTTTACTGCCGGGCACTGTTTACATAGACTCTGTTTTCCAGCAGAGTGCGGTTTACGTTGGCAGTGTTTACTGGAGGGCGTTGTTTACATAGACGCAGTTTGCAGTTGCCTCCGGTTTACATTTACAATGTTTACTGTAGGGCAGTGTTTACATGGACTTTGTTTACAGCAGTATACAATTTAATAAACACTGTTTAATTTAAGGCACTATTCACATAGATGTTTTTTTACAACAGTGTACGGTCACATAAACACTGTTTATTGAAGGGCACTGATTACATTCACTCTGTTTACAGCAGTGTACATTTTACATAAACACTGCTTACAGTAGGACACTGTTTAATAGACTGTTTACAGCAGTGTTCGGTTCACATAAACACTGTTTATTGTAGGGCACTGATTACATTCACTCCGTTTGTAGCAGTGTACATTTTACATAAACACTGTTTACAGTAGGACACTTTTTAATAGACTCTGTTTACAGCAGTGTACGGTTTACATAAATACTATTTACTGAAGGGGACTGTTATATAGACTCTGTTTACAGCAGACTACGGCTTATATTATTACTTTACTGCAGGTAACTGTTTTCATGGACTCTGATTACAGCAGAGCATGGTTAACTTTCACTCTGTTTATTGGAGGGCACTGTTTACATAGACCATGTTTACCGTATTGTACGGTTGACACCGACATTGTTTACTTTAGGGACTGTTTACCTAGACTCTGTTTACAGTAGTGTATGGTGTACTTTAACTCTGTTTACTGTAAAGCACTGTTTACATAGCCTCTATTTACAGTAGTGTACGGTTTACATAAAAACTATTTACTTTTGGGCACTGTTACATACTCTATTTAGAGCAGGGTATGGCTTACATAAACACTGTTTACTGTAGGGAACTGTTTACGTGGACTCTGTTTACAGCAGTGCATGGTTCACTTTCTCTCTGTTTACTCGAGGGCTCTGTTTGCATAGACCAGGTTTACCGTGTGTATGGTTTACGTAACCATTGTTTACTGTAGGGCACTGTTTAAATAGACCCTGTTTACAGCAGTATATATTTTAAACAAACTCTGTTTACTGTAGAGCACCATGTATATAGAATCTGTTTCCATCAGTATACCGTTTACATAAACATTGTTTGCTGTAGTGCTATATTTACAAAGACTCTGTTTAAAGTGGTGAATGATTTATATTAACATTGTTTACTATAGAGCACTGTGTACATAGACTCTGTTTGCAGTAGTGTGCGGTTTACATAAATATTGTTTACAGTTGCGCACTGTTTACATCGACTGTTCAGCGTAGGGCACTGTTTACATAGGCACTGTTTACAGCAGTGTGCGATTTACGGAAACACTGTTTACTGTAGGGCACTGATTACATAGACTGTTTACAGTAGTGTACGGTTTACTATTGGGCACTGTTACATAGACTCTATTTTGAGCTGATATTGCTGACATAAACACTATTTACTGTAGGGATCTGTTTACATGGACTTTGTTTACAGCAGTTCATGGTTCTCTGTCTCTCTGTTTACTCGAGGGCAATGTTCACATAGACGAGGTTTTCCGTATTGTACGGTTTACGTAACCCCTGTTTACTGCAGGGCACTGTTTAAATAGACCATGTTTACAGCCGTATATATTTTAAATAAACTGTTTACTGTAGAGCACCGTTTATATAGAATCTGTTTCCAGCAGTATACCGTTTACATAAACACTGTTTGCTGTAGTGCTATATTTACAAAGACTCTGTTTACAGTAGTGTATGATTTACATTAACATTGTTTACTAGAGAGCACTGTGTACATAGACTCTGTTTGCAGTAGTGTACGGTTTACATAAGTATTGTTTACAGTTGCGCATGGTTAACTTTCACTCTGTTTATTGTAGACCATGTTACATAGTCCATGTTTACCGTATTGTATGGTTTACGCAAACACTGTTCACAGTAGGACACTGTTTACCTGGCTCTGTTTACAGTAGTGTATGGTGTACTTTAACTCTGTTTACTGAAAGGCAGTGTTTCCATAGACTCTATTTACAGTTGTGTACGGTTTACTATTGGGCACTGTTACATTGACTCTATTTAGAGCTGATATTGCTGACATAAACACTATTTACTGTAGGGAACTGTTTACATAGACTCTGTTTACAGCAGTGCATGATTCACTTTCACTCTGTTTACTCGAGGGCACTGTTCACATAGACGAGGTTTACCGTATTGTACGGTTTACGTAACCCCTGTTTACTGCAGGGCACTGTTTAAATAGACCATGTTTACAGCCGTATATATTTTAAATAAACTGTTTACTGTAGAGCACCGTTTATATAGAATCTGTTTCCAGCAGTATACCGTTTACATAAACATTGTTTGCTGCAGTGCTATATTTACAAAGACTCTGTTTACAGTAGTGTATGATTTACATTAACATTGTTTACTATTGAGCACTGTGTACATAGACTCTGTTTGCAGTAGTGTACGGTTTACATAAGTATTGTTTACAGTTGCGCACTGTTTACATAGACTGTTTAGCGTAGGGAACTGTTTACATTTGTCACTGTTTACAGCAGTGTACGATTTACAGAAACACTGTTTACTGTCGGGCACTTTTTACATAGACACTGTTTACTGTAGGGCACACTTTAAATGTTGTTAACTGTAGTGCACTGTTTACATAGTCCCTACTTACAGCAGTGTACATTTTACATAAGCACAGTTTACTGTGCGGCACTGTTTACACAGACTCTTTTAACAGTTGTGTACAGTTTACGTAAACACTGCTTCCTGTAGGGCTGTGTTTACACAGACTCTGTTTACTTTAGTGCACGGTTTACTTTCATTCTGTTTACTGTAGGGTAATGATTACATAGACTCTGGTTACAGCCGTGTACGGTGTAGCTAAATGAATATTCATTGTTTACATAGACTCTGTTTACAATAGCAGAGGGTTTACACAAACACTGCCTACTGTAGTGCACTCTTTGCACAGACTCTTATTACAGCAGGTTACGGTTTTCAAAAACGTTTTACTGTAGGGCACTGTTTACATAGACTCCGCTTACTGCAGTGCACAGTTTTCACAGACACTGTTTACTGCAGGACACTGTTTACATAGACTCTGTTTACAGCAGAGTACGGTTTACGTCGGCATTGTTTACTGTAAGGTGCTGTTTACATAAACGCTGTTTGCCGCGGTGTCCGGTTTACATTAGCACTGTTTACTGTAGGGCAGTGTTTACATGGACTTTGTTTAGAGCAGTATATGATTTAATAAACTCTGTTTAATTTAGCGTATTGTTCACATCGAGTTTCTTTTACAGCGGTGTACGGTTCACATAAATACTGGTTATTGTAGGGTACTTTTTACATTCACTCTGTTTACAGTAGTTTACATTAACACTGTTCACAGAAGGACACAATTTACATATACTCTGTTTACAGCAATGCATGGTTTACACGAACAATATTTACTGTAAGGCACTGTTTACATAGACTGTTTACAGTAGTGTACAGTTTACATAAAGACTATATCCTGAAGGGGACGGTGAGCTCGTATTTGAGACAGTTCTATAAACATTCCATTATCAATGCGATGTATTACCGCTCCTAATTTGCAGAGTGTCTGTCTGCCTAATAGGGTCAGGTGTCGCCAGTTGCGTTACATCCTTCCTGGGGGTTAAATGCTTCTTGGCCCCTTGCACGATAGCCTCTTTCCCTCTATTTCCAACCAGTGTTCGAGGGACTCATTTCCTTCGTTCAAATGATTATCATTATTGGGAACCCAGCCCCCTTTTATGCCGGGTGGGATCCCATACTTCAAAGCAAAGATGCACCATAAGAGTATTTTAGTAGCAGCAAAACATTCCCTGGGAGGGGTCTATGAATAGCACACATTTAAGTCCATTTCCAATGATTGATTTTATAGGCATTAGCTATTCTTAGAGACGTATATTTTCTCTTTGTCAATTCAGAAAAGATCACTGTCTGCTGAAATGGTTAATGTTTCCTGCAGAATCTAAGGGGCAGAGAACTTGGCATGATGCCATTTACGTTTTTTCACGTAATCTAAAACTTAGTCATATTCAATTACTTTTATTCGTAAAGGCACTTTTTTTCTTTTAAATTGATCGTAATTTCCAATGTTTCCGTTCATTCGAGAAATCTCAACAAAAATCACTGAAGTTATAATCTCTGACTCACAAAGACAGACGATAAAAAATACAACCCAATTCATGGTTTGACTAAAATTAATTGGTTCAACAAAACACAGATTCTCACAGCTCACAAATATCACAGTTAACCGTTAGCCTTATCTCACGGCGACAGACAAATCTCGCTTTTACCTTAATCTTCTATTTACTTTTACTCGCCTGTTTTTTTTCCGAAAGGGGGTCAGCTTCATTAGATTCCTATGCGGGGCATATAGGTTTACCAACCTCATTCCGTTGCTTTACGATTGTTTATTTTCATTTTCTTACTCATTTTGACTCCCTTATCTGTCCTCTTTAAGGAGTTCACCTTCTTTCTCGCTCCGGATATATTTACCGAGGCTTTGGGACGACCTGTGAGGGAGCGGCGAGTTTAGTGCTCATCGTTCCGTCTGCAAAATACTTTAGAACATATATATAACAATAAGAACAACCGAGGAAATCGGAAATCATTTACAAATACTACAGGGAGCGCACACCGCTGTTTATCCTTTCACGAACCTCGAAGTCGTTTTTTATTTTATTTCAGTCTCTAAGGCACCTTTTTCTCCCCATGCAGCTCTCATTAATTTATTAACTAAGATAACTCTCCGAGCATGAGTCACTGGCCAGTAATTAAGGCTGCCGAGCCGCAGACCCCCCTTTCAGCTGGGGTCGCGCTATAGCTCTCTCCCTTTCAGCTGAGAGAGTCCTGTTTAGAGATTCGTTTCGGGGTTCACGTCCCGTTAAATTCGGGAAACTGCACCGACTGCGCCAATTTGTCGTGAAAATCATAATGAAGACAAATTGCTCGAGGTTCGATTTAAGGAAATTTATTTACACAAATATACTTGTGGAGAGAGAGTGTTTCAGCTGCAAAGCCAAGACACTGCACTCTGAGTTCTGCAGTCAAAAACCATTATATTTATAGGTTGAAATAAACAAATTTGAAGAGATAAAGCTTGGGAACTTACGCAAGAGGAAATATGAATGTTTTGCCCTTGGTTTAAAAACAATCCGAGTCCGCATTTTGTTGTCCTTCGGAAGAACAACTTATTATCATCATAAGGCCAGTACCACAAACTAAGCAGTATTTGGTTTACATTACTTGACCTCCTTATTTTCGCTCAAAAGCAGTGTTAAAATATAGTTAATATTCCCAGCATGCTTCTAAATTGGTAACTCATTCACTTCCTTCCACACTTACCGACACACAAAGAGTTAAGTTTCTCCCAGCTACTGCTAATTGGAGCAGTTTCCTTCCCAGCCAATCAGGTCACTGCTTTGCTGTGATGTCACTCTTCAAGGTAAGTTTTTAAAGAGGAAAACGTACCTTCCCGACAAACTCCTGGCCACTGCTCCCGCCGAAAATCTGAAGGCTGCTTCTCCGGCAGCTGTGTCCCCGCCGCTCTCCTTGCGCTCTTGTATCCTCGCGACCCGCCCCCCTCCTCGTGCCCTTTTATCCTGTGTCTCCGCCGCTCTCCTCATGCTCTTTTATCCTGCGTCCGCGCCCCTCTCCTCGCGCTCCTTCACTGAGTCCCCGCCGCTCTCCTTGCGCTCTTTCACTGAGTCTCCGCCGCTCTCCTCACGCTCTTTCACTGAGTCCCCGCCGCTCTCCTCACGCTCTGTCACTGAGTCCCCGCCGCTCTCCTCGCGCTCTTTTATCCTGAGTCCCCGCCGCTCTCCTCGCCCTCTTTCACTGTGTCCCCGCCTCTCTCCACGCGCTCTTTCACTGAGTCCCCGCCACTCTCCTCGCGCTCTTTCACTGTGACCCCGCCGCTTTCCTCGCGCTCTTTCACTGTGTCCCCGCCGCTCTCCTCGCGCTCTTTCACTGAGTCTCCACCGCTCTCCTTTTGCTCTTTCACTGAGTCTCCGCTGCTCTCCTCGCGCTCTTTCTCTGAGTCCCGCCGCTCTCTTCGCGCTCTTTCACTGTGTCCCCGCCACTCTCCTCGCGCTTGTCACTGAGTCTCCGCCGCTCTCCTCGCGCTCTTTCACTGAGTCTCCGCCGCTCTCCTTTTGCTCTTTCACTGAATCCCCGCCGCTCTCCTCACGCTCTTTCTCTGAGTCCCGCCGCTCTCATCGCGCTCTTTAACTGTGTCCCCGCCACTCTCCTCGCGCTCTTTCACTGAGTCCCCGCCGCTCTCCTCGCGCTCTTTCACTGAATATCCACCGCTCTCCTCGCGCTCTTTCACTGAGTCTCCGCCGCTCTCCTCGCGCTCTTTCACTGAGTCTCTACCGCTCTCCTCGCGCTCTTTAACTGTGTCCCCGCCACTCTCCTCGCGCTCTTTCACTGAGTCTCCGCCGCTCTCCTCGCGCTCTTTCACTGTGTCCCCGCCACTCTCCTCGCGCTCTTTCACTGAGTCCCCGCCGCTCTCCTCGCGCTCTTTCACTGAATATCCACCGCTCTCCTCGCGCTCTTTCACTGAGTCCCCGCCGCTCTCCTCGCGCTCTTTCACTGAGTCCCCGCCGCTCTCCTCGCGCTCTTTCACTGAATATCCACCGCTCTCCTCGCGCTCTTTCACTGAGTCCCCGCCGCTCTCCTCGCGCTCTTTCACTGAGTCTCCGCCGCTCTCCTCGCACTCTTTCACTGTGTCTCCGCCGCTCTCCTCGCGCTCTTTCACTGTGTCTCCGCCGCTCTCCTCGCGCTCGTTCCCTGAGTCTCCGCCGCTCTCCTCGCGCTCTTTCACTGAGTCCCCGCCGCTCTCCTTGCGCTCTTTCACTGTGTCTCCGCCGCTCTCCTCGCGCTCTTTCACTGTGTCACCGCCGCTCTCCTCGCGCTCGTTCCCTGAGTCTCCGCCGCTCTCCTCGCGCTCTTTCACTGCAGGCTGTGACGTCACGGTTCAACTTCTTTCCACTTCCACCTGACCTCGAGTCCCCCTCTTGATCTTTACTCGGCGGGGATCCTTACCGTGATTGTCTTTTTTTTCGGTTAGAGGAGGAGGTAGGGAGGGAAACACTGAAGAATTGACTCGGGTTAACTGTCACTTGACAACAGCTCCTCCACAAACCACCTTCAATGTGTACAGAGCTGGAATCAAACTTGGGTTTCCGCAGTGTGAGATCAGAAAGTAAACAGGTGGCACAAGCCTCTTTTTAAAACAGATCAATGCAGCCTCTAAACAAAATACACCTACTTCTAATTATAAATGTGCTGCTGCTTTTATTTATGCAACACACATGTTTCGGGAATATTAAACACGCCAGGCTGCGCCCACGGTGAGACAGGTTCGAACTTACAATTAAGTTGATGCTATGAAGTAACCAGTGAGCTAAAGCTGACGCTGGCTTCGAACATGGACACATTGTATATGAATGATTACCGTAATCACACTCGCCGTGGTCGGTAACATTTACGAGAAACTCCAGGTGTTGGTGCACATCATCTCACAGCCAAACGTGACAAAAACATAAAAGTGCGCGAAGTACCGACAGAGCACATTCATTCTGTTTAACCTCAGGGGCTCTTTAGATTAGCGGTTCATTCAATCCCACTCGATCGACCTTTCCCCAAAGGCATGCATTTGATTCCTGTCGTTTCTCGCATTGACATTTGAAAGCCACTGTTGTATCTGCCTCCACCAATCTCACAGGCAGTGCAGACCAGATAATTGAACTGTATCCCAGAACATTAAAATAATTATTCGAAAGATATAACTTAAAAATCTTATCTCGCAGTTATATTCACCTGCGAGCTGCGAGTGCTGTGGCAACTGGAACTGAGATCAAATTACAACATAGGGAGACGACCCGGCCACTCACTCCTGCCCCAACATCCGGTTTGATCACAGCTGAGCTTCTGCCTCAATGTCATTTCCTGCCTGTTCCAAAGATACTTTCATTCCCTCAAAGTTCACTGTCGATAAGAAAAATGGAGGCAGGCACCCACAGTAAAATTTCAAATCGATTTGGACATATAGATGGAGTTCTCGAATCTGCAGCGATACAGATCTGGAAGGTGGGACAGGTCATAGGATCATCGAAGTTTACAGCATGGAAATAGACCCTTCCGCCTAACTTGTTCATGCCTCCCAGTTTTTAATGCGCAAAGCCTGTCCAGTTGCCCACAATTGGTCATATCCCTCTATCCCCACCTTCTCCATATAATTATCTAAATGCTTTTTAAAGGTAGAATTGTAGCCGCCTCTATTACTGCCTCTGCAAGCTCGTTCCAGACACTCACCACATTCTGTGTGAAACAATGGTTCCTCTGGACCCTTTTGAATCTCTCCCCTCTCACGTTAAACCTATGCCCTCTAGTTTTGAATTCCACTAACCTTGGGATAATCTACTTCATCTATGCCCCTCATTATTTTATAGCCGACGTCAAGATCACCCCTAGCCTCCAAGAAAAATGTTCCAGTCTATCCAACCGCTCCGTTTAACTCAAACCATCAAGTCCAGTAGCAGCCTAGCAAATCTTTTCTGATCTCCAGCCAGGTTAATAACATCCTTTCTATATTAGGGTGACCAGAACTGTACACAGTATTCGAAGTGTGTTCTTCCCAATGTCCTGTAGAACTTCTGCAAGACGTCCCAACTCCTGTATTCAATAACCTGACCATGTATCTGTAGAATACTAATAACGGGCACAGAAATATTAATTGTGGAACAAGGAGCCTCCTTCAGTGTTGTGAATTTCCAATTATTCATCATGTTTGCAGTGGTTCCAAAAAGCAACAGAGTCGCAGAATGTGTCTGACTGGAAAAAATGTAGAAGAATATCTTGCACAAGAGCCCCACAGCAAATAAAATCTTCACCCGATACCAATAGAAACAAAACAGAAACAGAATAAAGTAGAATGGTAAAGAGAGAAAGGGAGAGAGAGCGTTTACTGCTGGAGTATATTGCACACCACTCCCTTCCACCTTACTGCATCAAGCACATTGTTTCTGTCTTCAAGGATTCATGCAGTTAGAAATACATTATATTCAGTTTCCTCTGAAGCAGAAGTTACCGGATTCATTGCACCGTTAGAATGACAAACGGGCAGCACGATGGCCCAGTGGTTAGCACTGCTGCCTCACGACGCCGAGTTCTCAGGTTGGATTTGGGCTCTGGGACACTGTCCGTGTGGAGTTTGCACGTTTCCCCCGTGTTTGCGTGGGTTATGCCTTCACAACCCAATGATGTGCAGAGAAGGTGGATTGGCCGCGCTAAATCGCGCCGTAATCGGAAAAAATGAATTGGGTACCCTATATTTTTGTTTCAAGAATGGAGATCAGTTCATCCCAGGCCCCAGGAATTCAAAGCACCAATGCATTAAAAATATCACTTTTACTGGATGTGAGGGTTGCTGGTTAGGACATAATTTATTGCCCATCCCTAGTTGCCCTTCAGAAGGTGGTGGTGAGCTGCTTTGTTGAATCGTTGCAGGGCGTTAGTTTTGGGTACACCCACGCGCTTTTAGGGGGAAGCTAAAGGATTTCTCCCCGTTATCGTGAAGGAACGTTGATATGGTTCCAAGTGGGAGTGGCGAGTGATTTGGAGGGGAAATCCAGTTGGCGATTTTCCCAAGTAGGGGCTTGTCTAGTTCTTCAAAATGATAGTGGTCGTAGGTCTGGAAGGCGCTTTCTAAGCAACAATTGCCGGAGGAACTGTGTTGAGTTATTGCGGTGCATTTTGGGATGGCTGTGGCGGAGGGATTGTGTCAGGAGGAGCAATAACACGCACTGCTTTGTCCACGATGCTTTCAAACTCGCTGAGTGTTCTCGGAGATCTGGGGATAAGGGTTACACGTGAAAAAAATGGACTAATCTATTTGCCTGCGTAACCAATCTTTTTCCGAAACTTCAAAACATGTATAATAGATCATTGTTAATGCTCTTTCACTGCATTCAGGTAGTGAGTAATTGACAAAGTGTGAAAGATCAGTTTTTGTACAGAGCTGGAATCGAACTTGAGTTTCCGCAGTGTGAGATCAGAAAGTAAACAGATGGCAGAAGCCTCTTTTTAAGACAGATAAATGCAACCTCTGAACAAAATACACTTACTAATAATTATAAATGTGCTGCTGCTTTTACTTATGCAACAAACATGTTTTAGAATATTAAAAACGCCAAGCAGCGCCTACGGTGAGACAAGTTCAAACTTACTATTAAGTTAATGCTGTGAAGTAACCAGTGAGCTAAAGCTGACTCTGACTTCAAGCATAGACACATTGTATATAAAGGATTGCCGTGATCATACTCGCCGTGGTCGGTAACATTGACGAGAAACTCCAGGTATTGGTGCACATCATCTCACAGCCAGACGTGACCAAAAACTTAAAAATGCGTGAAGTACAGACGGAGGACATTCATTCCGTTTAACCTCAGTGGCTCTTTAGATTAGCAGATCATTCGATGCCACTCGACCGACCTTTCCCCAGAGGCATGCATTTGATTTCTGTCGTTTCTCGCATTAAAATTTGAAAGCCACTGTTGTATCTGCCTCCAGCAATCTCTCAGGCAGTGTGGACCAGATACTTGAACTGTATCCCAGTACATTGAAATAATTGTTGGAAAGATGTATGTTAAAAATCTCATCTCGCAGTCATATTCATCTGCGAGTACTGTGGCAACTGGAACTGATAGCAAATGACAACATAGTGAGACGACCCGGCCACTCACTCCTGCCCCAACATCCGTTTGATCACAGCTGAGCTTCAGCCTCAATGTCATTTCCTGCCTGTTCCTCGGATACTTTCATTCCCTCAATATTCACTGTCGATAGGAAAAATGGAGGCAGGCATTCAAACCGAATTGGACATACAGTTATTGCGGTGCATTTTGGGATGTCTGTGGCGGAGGGATTGAATGCTTGTGGCAGGAGGAGCAATCAAGCGCACTGCTTGGTCCTGGATGCTTTCGAACTACCTGAGTGTTCTTGGAGATCTGGGGAACAGCGTTTCACGTGGAAAAGAATGGATTAAGCAATTCGCTGCGTAACCAAACTTGTTCCGAAATTTCAAAGAGCATACAATAGATAATTTGTAAAGCTCTTTTTCTCCATTTAGGTTGTGAGTAATTGACAGAGTTTGATAGGTCAGCTATTGTACAGAGCTGGAATCGAACTTGGGTTTCCGCAGTGTGAGATCAGAAAGTAAACACGTGGCACAAGTCTCTTTTCAAAACAGATCAATGCAACCTCGAAACAAAATACACCTACTTCTAATTATAAATGTGCTGCTGCTTTTATTTATGCAACACATGTTTTGGAAATGTTAAAAACGCCAGGCAGTTCCCGCGGTGACACAGGTTCGAACTTACAATTAATTTGATGCTGTGACGTAACCAGTGAGCTAAAGCTAACGCTGGTTTAAAGCATGGACAATGGTGATTGTCCAGCGTATGGACCACGTCACCACACAACCCTGTCATGGCAATCTCTGCAAGACGTGCCAGATCATCGACATGGATACCACTATTACACGTGAGAACACCACCCACCAGGTACGCGGTACATACTTGTGCCAAGAACAACCAAGAACACTACAGACATTCTTGGTATGCATATAGGTGGCATAGTATTGTTGTCTCATCTGTTTGGCGGTGTTCCGCCGCTGGTCTGCTGCATCCTACGCGGTACATACTCGTGCGACTCGGCCAACGTTGTCTACCTCATACGCTGCAGGAAAGGATGTCCCGAAGCGTGGTACATTGGTGAGACCATGCAGACGCTGCGACAACGAATGAACGGACATCGCGCAACAATCACCAGGCAGGAAGGTTTCCTTCCAGTCGTGGAACACTTCAGCAGTCAAGGGCATTCAGCCTCTGATCTCCGGGTAAGCGTTCTCCAAGGCGGCCGTCTGGACCCGCGACAACGCAGAATCGCCGAGCAGAAACTTATAGCCAAGTTCCGCACACATGAGTGCGGCCTCAACCGGGACCTGGGATTCATGTCACATTACATTCATCCCCACCATCTGGCCTGCGAAATCCTACCAACTGTCCTGGCTTGATACAATTCACACCTCTTTAACCTGGGGTTACCCCATCTTTGGATCTGTAAAGATTTGATCACCTGCTAATGCTCGCATTCCTAGCATTGTTTGGCATCTTTGAATTTGTCTATATATGTGTTTCTGGAACAGACCTCTTCATTCACCTGAGGAAGGAGCAGCGCTCTGAAAGCTAGTGACATCGAAACAAACCTGTTGGACTTTAACCTGGTGTTGTAAGACTTCGTACTGTGCTCACCCCAGTCGAACGCCGGCATCTCCACATCATGGCTACAATATTCCAAGTGTGTCCTTCCCAACGACTTGTAGAACTTCAGCAAGACATCCTAACTTTTGTGTTCAATTATCTGACCATTTATCTGTATAATCGTAATAATGGGCAGACGCAGTAATTGGGGAACAAATAACTTCCTTTAGTGTTGTGAATTTCCAATTATTCATCATGTTTGCACTGGGTCCAAAAGGCAACAAAGTCGCAGAATCTGTCTAACTGGAAAAAGGTGTCGACGAATATCTTCGTCAAGAGACCCACAGCAAATCACATCTTCACCCGATACCAATAGAAGCAAAACAGAAACAGAATAAAGGAGGGTGGTAAAGAGAGAAAGGGGACGAAACCGTTTCACGCTAGATTAGATTGCACACCACTCAGTTCCACCTGACTGCAGCGAGCACATTGTTTCTGTCTTCCAGGATTCATGCTGTTAGAAATACCTGAGGTCCAGTTTCCTCTGAGGTAGAAGTTATATGATTCATTCTACCGTTAGAATTAAAAAACAGCGGCAGCACGTTCGCGCAGTGGTTAGCACTGCTGCCGGAAGGCGCCGAGTTCTCAGTTTCGATCCCGGCTCCGGGTCACCGTCCGTGTGGAGTTTGCGTATTCTTCCCGTTTTTTGCGTGGGTTTCCCCCCACATCCCAATGATGTGCAGTGTAGGTGGATTGGCCGCGCTAAATTGCCCCTTAATTGGAAAAAATGAATTGGGTAATCGATGTTTACTTTTTAAGAACGGAGAGCAGTTCATCCCAGGCCCCAGAAACTCAAAGCACCATTGCATTAAAAATATCACTTTTACTGGATGTGAGAGTTGCTGGTTAGGACAGAATTTATTGTCCATCACAAGTTGCCCTGAAGAAGGTGAGCTGCTTTCTTGACTCGTTGCAGACCATGATTTTTGGGTACACCCAGCGTGCTTTTAGGGAGGAAGCTAAATGTCTTATTCCCCGTTCCCGTGAAGGAAGGTTTATCTGGTTCCAAGTGGGAGTGGTGAGTGATTTGGAGGGAAATTCCAGTTGGTGATTTTCCGAAGTAGGGGCTTGTCTACTCCTTCAAAATGATAGTGGTCGCAGTCTGGAAGGTGCTGTCTTCGGAACAATTGCCTGGGGAACTTTGTTGAGTTAATGCGGTGCATTTTGGGATGGCTTTGGCCGAGGGATTGAATGCTTGTGGCAGGAGGAGCAATCAAGCGCACTGCTTGGTCCTGGATGCTTTCGAACCCTGAGTGTTCTTGGAGATCTGGGAACAGCGTTTCACGTGGAAAAAAACTGGATTAATCAATTCGCCTTCGTAAACTATCTTGTTCCGAAATTTCAAAAAATGTATAATAGATAATCGTTAATGCTCCTTTCCTCCATTTAGGTTGTGAGTAATTGACAGAGTTTGATAGGTCAGTTATTGTACAGAGCTGGAATCGAACTTGAGTTTCCGCAGTGTGAGATCAGAAAGTAAACACGTGGCACAAGCCTCTTTTCAAAACAATTAATGCAACCTCTAAACAAAATATACCTACTTCTAATTATAAATGTGCTGCTGCTTTTATTTATGCAACACATGTTTTGGAAATAATAAAAACGCCAGGCAGCGCCCAAGGTAAGACAGGTTCGAACTTACAATTAAGTTGATGCTGTGAAGCAACCAGTGAGGTAAAGCTGACGCTGGCTTCAAGCATGGACACATTGTATATGAAGGATTACCGTGATCATACTCGCCGTGGTGGGTAGCATTGAGGGGAAATCCAGTGTGGTGGTGCACATCATCTCACAGCCAGACGTGACCAAAAACTTAAAAGTGCGTCAAGTAAAGAAAGAGGACATTCATTCCGTTTAACCTCAGCGGCTCTTTAGATTCGCAGATCATTCAATCCCACTCGACCGACCTTTCCCCAAAGGCATGCATTTGATTGCTGTCGTTTCTCGCATTGAAATTTGTAAACCACTGTTGAATCTGCCTCCACCAACCTCACAGGCTATGTAGACTTGATAACTGAACTGCGTCCCCGAACTTTGAATTAATTGATGGAAAGATGTAACTTAAAAATCGTATCGCGCAGTTATAATCATCTGCGAGTACTGTGGCAACTGGAACTGGTAGTAAATGAGAACATAGTGAGACGACCCGGCCACTCACTCCTGCCCCAACATCCAGTTTGATCGCAGCTGAGCTTCGGCCTCAATGTCATTTCCTGCCTATTTCTCAAACCCTTTCAATCACACAGGGACCATTGTCCATGAGGATGATAGAGGCAGACACCCAGAGCAAAATTTCAAAATCACTTGGGCATAGAGATGGAGTGCTCGAATCTGCAGCGTTACAGAGCTGGAAGGTTGGATATGGTCACAGATTACGAGAGGTTTACTGCTTGGAACCAGGCCCTTCGGCCCAACTTATCCATGGCGCCCATTCTTCTGCATTCTCCCCATAACCTCTGATCCTTTTAATCAGACAAAATTGTACCCGCTTCTATTACTTCCTCTGGCAACTCTGTCCAGACACTCAGCGCACTATTTGTGAAGACATTACTCTCTGGACCCTTTTGTGTGTCTCCTCTCTAACTTTAAACCTATACCCACTTGTTTTACACTCCCCGATCTTTGGGAAAATATGTGGACGATGACCTATTAACTTGATAGACCTCGAGAATTTCACCCCTATGCCTCCTACACTCCAGGGGGAAATGTCCCAGCGTACCAAACGCACATTATAGCTCAAACTATCAATTTACGGTAACATCCTTGTAAAACGTTTCAGCACTATTTCTAGTTGAATAGTATCATCTCTATAATAGTGAGACCAGAACTGTACACAGTATTCCAAGTGTAGACTTACTTATGTCTTGCTCAACTTCAGCAAGGCGTCCACACTCCTATATTCAATGTTCTGACCATGTGTCTGTATAACAGTAATGATGGGCACAGACACAGTAATCATGGAGCAAATATCCTCCTTTCGTGTCATGTAGTGCCAATTATTCTTCATGTTTGCAATGGTTCCACAAAGTAACAAAGTCGCAAAATATGTCTTACTGAACAGAAAATATGGTACAATATTCTGCTCAACTTAAACCTTCACCCGAGATACAAAACAGAAACAGAACAAAGGAGAGTGTTAAAGAGAGAAAGGGGGAGAGGGTGTTTAAATCCATGATATATTGTACAACACTCCGTTCCACCTTACTGCGGCAACCACATTGTTTCTGTTTTCCTGGATTCATGCTGTTAGAAATACCTTAGATCCAGGTTCCTCTGAAGCAGAAGTTAAATGATGAACTCTACCGGAATAATGCGAATCAGTTCATCCCATGTCCCAGAAATTCAAAGCAGCAATGCTATACAAAGTTCACTTTTACTGGATTTGCGAGTTTCTGGTTCTTGCAGCATTTAATTCCCATCCCGAATTACCCTTCAGTAGGTTGCGGTGAGCTGCCTTGTTGATCCGCTGCTGTCAGTGAGGTGTGGGGACACCCAACCTGCTTTTAGGGAGTTCTTGTCCTTCAAGATGATAGTGTTTGTGCGATTGGTAGTTGATGTCTAAGGAACCTTGGTGAGTTACTGCAATGCATTTTGGGATGGTAAACAGGGCTTCCACGGTGCGTTTGTGGCGCAGGGATTGAATGTTTCTGGAAGGGGGAGCAATCAAGCGGGATACTTGGTCCAGGATGGTGTCGAACTACTTGAGTGCTTTTCGTGATATGTGGAATACTGTATCATGAACAAAACCCAAAATAGATTATTACATTTGCCTGAGTAAATAATTGTAATAGGCCAGGGTTAAGAAACTCCAAACAATGTTATGAAGTCCAACTGACCGACAAGCTTTATGTTGAATTTGGCTCGGATGAACACAAGAGCCTCCCCTTCAGGTGTGATTCAACAGTCTTCCTAAACACTTTGATCAACACAATATTTATTCTAAGACCTTAGTTAACATCTGGAGTCGATTTCGGCGGGAGAACAGCTGGTGAGTCAGTTTCAGCGGGAGCATTGCGGAAGTGGTTGCTGGGAGGTAAGCCTGTCCTTTAAAAGCACTTGTCTTTGCAGGGGCAGGCCAGTCGATTTCGGCGGGAGTGGAGCTGGCTGGTTAGTCAATTTCAGCAGGAGCTGAGAATTTTTCTTTTTTTAAATTCGTTTTTTAGGCGGGAACAGGAAGTCGACCCGCGGACGTCTGAGAAGACCCTCACCAATAAATTCTGGTTGAGAGGAAACCCGAGACACTACACGTGTAGTGTCTCCCACCCACCCTCCTCCTCTAACCTAATAATAAAACCCATTGGTCTGAGGTAAGTGCCATATTTTATTATGTTATTATTATTTTTTATAAAAATTTAATTTAGTTGTTAGCCAGATCTTGGTAGAAAGTAAGAGGAATGGCAGGGAAGGGAGTGCAATGTTCCTCCTGCAGGATGTTTGAGGTGAGGGATGCAGTTAGTGTCCCTGCTGATTTTACCTGCAGGAAGTGCTGCCATCTCCAGCTCCTCCAAGACCGAGTTAGGGAACTGGAGCTGGAGTTGGAAGAACTTCGGATCATTCGGGAGGCAGAAGGGGTCATAGATAGCAGCTACAGGGAATTAGTTACACCAAAGATTGGAGATAGGTGGGTAACTGTAAGAGGGACTGGGAAAAAGCAGTCAGTGCAGGGATCCCCTGCGGTCGTTCCCCTGAGAAACAAGTATACCGCTTTGGATAGTTGTGGGGGGGGTGACTTACCAGGGGTAAGCCATGGGGTACGGGCCTCTGGCACGGAGTCTGTCCCTGTTGCTCAGAAGGGAAGGGGGGAGAGGAACAGAGCATTAGTAATTGGGGACTCTATAGTCAGGGGCACATATAGGAGATTTTGTGGGAGCGTGAGAGACTCACGTTTGGTATGTTGCCTCCCAGGTGCAAGGGTACGTGATGTCTCGGATCGTGTTTTCCGGGTCCTTAGGGGGGAGGGGGAGCAGCCCCAAGTCGTGGTCCACATTGGCACGAACGACATAGGTAGGAAAGGGGACAAGGATGTCAGGCAGGCTTTCAGGGAGCTAGGATGGAAGCTCAGAACTAGAACAAACAGAGTTGTTATCTCTGGGTTGTTGCCCGTGCCACGTGATAGTGAGTTGAGGAATAGGGAGAGAGAGCATTTAAACACGTGGCTACAGGGATAGTGCAGGCGGGAGGGATTCAGATTTCTGGACAACTGGGGCTCTTTCTGGGGAAAGTGGGACCTCTACAGACAGGATGGTCTACATCTGAACCTGAGGGGCACAAATATCCTGGGGGGGAGATTTGTTAGTGCTCTTTGGGGGGGGGGGGTTAAACTAATGCAGCAGGGGCATGGGAACCTGGATTGTAGTTTTAGGATAAGGGAGAATGAGAGTATAGAGGTCAGAGCACAGATTTGACGTCGCAGGAGGGGGCCAGTGTTCAGGTAGGTGGTTTGAAGTGTGTCTACTTCAATGCCAGGAGTATACGAAACAAGGTAGGGGAACTGGCAGCATGGCTTGGTACCTGGGACTTCGATGTTGTGGCCATTTCGGAGACATGGATAGAGCCGGGACAGGAATGGATGTTGCAGGTTCCGGGGTTTAGGTGTTGTAGTAAGCTCAGAGAAGGAGGCAAAAGAGGGGGAGTTGTGGCGCTGCTAGTCAAGAGCAGTATTACGGTGGCGGAGAGGATGCTAGATGGGGACTCTTCTTCCGAGGTAGTATGGGCTGCAGTTAGGAACAAGAAAGGAGAGGTCACCCTGTTGGGAGTTTTTTATAGGCCTCCTAATAGTTCTAGGGATGTAGAGGAAAGGATGGCGAAGATGATTCCGGATATGAGCGAAAGTAACAGGGTAGTTATTATGGGAGACTTTAACTTTCCAAATATTGACTGGAAAATATATAGTTCGAGTACAATAGATGGGTCGTTTTTTGTACAGTGTGTGCAGGAGGGTTTCCTGAAACAATATGTTGACAGGCCAACAAGAGGCGAGGCCACGTTGGATTTGGTTTTGGGTAATGAACCAGGCCAGGTGTTGGATTTGGAGGTAGGAGAGCACTTTGGGGACAGTGACCACAATTCGGTGACGTTTACGTTAATGATGGAAAGGGATAAGTATACACCGCAGGACAAGAGTTATAGCTGGGGGAAGGGCAATTATGATGCCATTAGACGTGACTTGGGGGGGGGGGGGGATGAGGTGGAGAAGTAGGCTGCAAGTGTTGGGCACACTGGATAAGTGGGGCTTGTTCAAGGATCAGCTACTCCGTGTTCTTGATAAGTATGTACCGGTCAGACAGGGAGGAAGGCGTCGAGCGAGGGAACCGTGGTTTACCAAGGAAGCGGAATCTCTTGTTAAGAGGAAGAAGGAGGCCTATGTGAAGATGAGGTGTGAAGTTTCGGTTGGGGCGATGGATAGTTACAAGGTAGCGAGGAAGGATCTAAAGAGAGAGCTAAGACGAGCAAGGAGGGGACATGAGAAGTATTTGGCAGGAAGGATCAAGCAAAACCCAAAAGCTTTCTATAAGTATGTCAGGAATAAGCGAATGACTAGGGAAAGAGTAGGACCAGTCAAGGACAGGGATGGGAAATTGTGTGTGGAGTCGGAAGAGATAGGCGAGATACTAAATGAATATTTTTCATCAGTATTCACTCAGGAAAAAGATAATGTTGTGGAGGAGAATGATGAGCCCCAGGCTAATAGAATAGATGGCATTGAGGTACGTAGGGAAGAGATGTTGGCAATTCTGGACAGGCTGAAAATAGATATGTCCCCGGGACCTGATGGGATTTATCCTAGGATTCTCTGGGAGGCCAGGGAAGAGATTGCTGGACCTTTGGCTTTGATTTTTATGTCATCATTGGCTACAGGAATAGTGCCAGAGGAATGGAGGACAGCAAATGTGGTCCCTTTGTTCAAAAAGGGGAGCAGAGACAACTCCAGCAACTATAGACCGGTGAGCCTCACGTCTGTAGTGGGTAAAGTCTTGGAGGGGATTATAAGATACAAGGTTTATAATCATCTAGATAGGAATAATATGATCAGGGATAGTCAGCATGGCTTTGTGAAGGGTTGGTCATGCCTCACAAACCTTATTGAGTTCTTTGAGAAGGTGACTGAACAAGTAGACGAGGGTAGAGCAGTTGATGTGGTGTATATGGATTTCAGCAAAGCGTTTGATAAGGGTCCACACGAAGGCTATTGCAAAAAATACGGAGGCTGGGGATTGAGGGTGATTTAGAGATGTGGATCAGAAATTGGCTAGCTGAAAGAAGACAGAGGGTGGTGGTTGATGGGAAATGTTCAGAATGGAGTACAGTCACAAGTGGAGTACCACAAGGATCTGGTCTCGGGCCGTTGCTGTTTGTCATTTTTATCAATGACCGAGAGGAAGGCGCAGAAGGGTGGGTGAGTAAATTTGCAGACGATACTAAAGTCGGTGGTGTTGTCGATAGTGTGGAAGGATGTAGCAGGTTACAGAGGGATATAGATAAGCTGCAGAGCTGGGCTGAGAGGTGGCAAATGGAGTTTAATGTAGAGAAGTGTGAGGTGATTCACTTTGGAAGGAATAACAGGAATGCGGAATATTTGGCGAATGGTAAAGTTCTTGAAAGTGTGGATGAGCAGAGGGACCTAGGTGTCCATGTACATAGATCCCTGAAAGTTGCCACCCAGGTTGATAGGGTTGTGAAGAAGGCCTATGGAGTGTTGGCCTTTATTGGTAGAGGGATTGAGTTCCGGAGTCGGGAGGTCATGTTGCAGCTGTACAGAACTCTGGTACGGCCGCATTTGGAGTATTGCGTACAGTTCTGGTCACTGCATTATAGGAAGGACGTGGAGGCTTTGGAGCGGGTGCAGAGGAGATTTACCAGGATGTTGCCTGGTATGGAGGGAAAATCTTATGAGGAAAGGCTGATGGACTTGAGGTTGTTTTCGTTGGAGAGAAGAAGGTTAAGAGGAGACTTAATAGAGGCATACAAAATGATCAGGGGGTTGGATAGGGTGGACAGTGAGAGCCTTCTCCCGCGGATGGATATGGCTGGCACGAGGGGACATAACTTTAAACTGAGGGGTAATAGATATAGGACAGAGGTCAGATGTAGGTTCTTTACGCAAAGAGTAGTGAGGCCGTGGAATGCCCTACCTGCTACAGTAGTGAACTCGCCAACATTGAGGGCATTTAAAATTTTATTGGATAAACATATGGATGATAATGGCATAGTGTAGTTAGATGGCTTTTGTTTCGGTGCAACATCGTGTGCCGAAGGGCCTGTACTGCGCTGTATTGTTCTATGTTCTATGTTCTATGTGTATATAAAGAAACACAGCAAGCATTATTTTCAATTACAATCATAAAGACACCATATACCTACAGTAATCTATGTATAATACTTAATGAATTCTCCCTTAACTGTTCCAAATCCAAAGCAAAATCTCATGTACGAAAAAACACATTTCAAGGCCGTGGCCCGGCACTCTTCATTCTAACCTTATTAAGACTGACTTTTCCTGAGAATTTAATTTCGTCTCTCCAGCAGGTTGACAACCATTCCGGAGAGAAAACTACATTGTTTTAATTTACCAAAGCAGTTAACTATAATCAATGTTGTTTTTTTTTACTGAGTCAGATATTAACAGTGAAAATAGATAAACAGGCCAAAACACTTCTTTTCTCTGTCTGTGTCCACAACAATCAAAATTGAAAGCGAAAGTAAAAACATCACACAGCCACAGCTCACCTTCACCCACAAAATGACATCACTGAAGCCACGTGATGAGACAAAAACCTTTCTTAAAGGCACACTCCCACGACATAATCTCGTTTCTAAATTATAAAATCAGATAATCAATAAAGTAAATTTCGCTAATGCACTTTAACTCCATTTAAGTTGTGAATAATTGACAAAGTGTGATAGAGAATATGGTGCATGACAATAATCTTTCTCTCAATGTCAACAACACGAAGGAGATTGTTATCGACTTCAGGAAGCGGAGTGGAGAACATGCCCCGGTCTACATCAATGGGAATTAAGTACAAAGGCTTCAATCTTTTAAGTGTCCAGATCACCAACATCCTGCCCTGGTCCCCACATGCCGATACTATAGTTAAGAAAGCTCACCAAAGACTCTACTTTCTCAGAAGACTAAGGACATTTGGCATGTCAGCTGCGACTCTCACCAACCTTTACAGATGCACCATAGAAAGCATTCTTCCTGGTTGTAGCACAGCTTGGTATGGATCCTGCTCTTCCCAAGACCGCAGGAAACTACAACATGTCGTGAAGGTAGCCCAATCCATCATGCAAACGAGTCTGCAATCCATTGACTCTATCTATAATTCCCGCTTCCTTGGAAATGCAGCCAGCATAATTTAGGACCCCACGCACCGCGGACATACTCTCTTCCACCTTCTTCCGTCAGTAAAAATATACAGAAGTTTGAGGTCACGTGCCAACCGGCTCAAGAACAGCTTCTTCCTGCTGCCATCAGACTTTTAAATGGACCAACCTTGTATTTAGTTGATCTTTTCTCTACACCCGAGCTATAACTGTAACATTACATTCTGCGGTCGATCCTTCCTTCCCTATGTGCTGTATGCGTTCTCTGTATAGCATGCAAGAAACCATGATAATGTGAGAATAACAACTCAAATCAAATCAAATCAAACAGATCAAGCAGAGCTGGAATAGAACTTGGGTTTCCTCAGTGAGAACCAGAAAGTAAACACGTCACATTAAAAAATAATTGTAGTGCAACCTCTAAAAAATACACCTACTTCTAATTTAGAACTCTGGGTCTGCTTTTTATCGGTGCAAAACATATGTTTTGGAAATATTAAAAACGCCAGACAGCGCCCACGGTGAGACAGGTTTGAACTTATAATTACGTTGATGCTGTGAAGTAGCCAGTGATCTCAAGCTGACGCTGGCTTCAGGCACGGATACAATGTATATAAAGCAGGCATTTTCGAAGTGGAGGTGGCAACACGGTGGGTCGCGGGAGGGTGTCGGGAGCGTCACGGGGGCCAGCCGTTCATCAGTGCTCATGCGGCCCGGAGTGTTGGGACCTGAACCTGGGGTCAAAGTGCGATCGCGGATGGCGGCGGCTGAAGGCGCGGTGATCACTGATGATGAACAAGGCTATTATCTCGATCGTTTTGGCATCCCTAAACATTACTCAAGTGATCTGGAGAGAGTCTATATCCCTCATGGTCTCACCATGCACTGAACTGAACGGTTGGCAAGGGATATAATGAGAGCCATTGGAATTCACCACATCGTCGCCCTCGAAGGATGGCTGAAAGTGTTTTGCTGACCATTAAAATTACATTAAAGCATTGAATCGATACAGTGATCAGTCAAACACAATGACGGTTGACATCATCCGCTTGAAGAGTTACTGTAATGATCACTGAACAAGGGAGATATTCAGAGTTTACGAACTGAGGTCCGAATTCCACGCTTTCCTCCTCGAGAAATTGTCCTCTCTGCTGATTCGATTGCTCATGAAATTTGTAGGCTAACTATCATCTTTTCAATTCTAAATGAACTTAACCTCAAATAGCAAGAGACGGATGGTGATTGCTTTCGGCACTGTGAAGGAATCGCTGCTTTAAAACCCATTGAAAGTTTGGCAATTGCGAATGGTGGTGAGCCTTTCCTTTTTACAGCAGGGTGCTGTAGTGCTTTCTTGATTTTAGCGTCGACCAAGGGTGGACCAGGATATATGTTCTATATGTGAACACCTAATAATTTGAAGCTGTAAACCATCTCCACCACGGCTTCGTTGATGCAGAGAGGTGTGTATAAAATACTTCACTTCCTGAAGTCAATGACCAGCTCTTCAGTTTTGCTGACATTGAGGGTGAGCTTATTGTCGTTAAACCACACCACTGGGTTCTCCATCTCCGTCCAGTATTCTGACTCATCGCTGTTCGAGAACCTACCCACGACAGTTGTATGGTCAGCAACCTTGTATGGCACTGTTTACACAGACTCTTTTTCCAGCAGGGTGCGGTTCACATAAACACTGTTTACAGTACGCACTGTTTGCATATACTGTTTATAGCAGTGTACGGTTTACATAAACACTGTTTACTGTAGGGCACTGTTTACGTCGACTTTCCAGCAGTGTACGGTTTACATACACACTATTTACTGTCGTGCGCTGTTTACGTAGACTATGTTTACAACAATGTACGGTTCACATGAACACTGTTTACTGCAGGTCCGTTTCAGATAGACTCTGTTTACAGCAATGTCCGGTTGAAATATTGTTTACTGTAGGGTACTGTTTACATTGACTATGTTTACTTTAGGCACTGTTTACATAGACTGTTTAAAACAGTGTACGGTTTACATTAACACTGTTTACTGTAAGGCATTGTTTGCAGCAATGTACGGTTTACATTAACACTGTTTACAGCAGGGCACTGTTTACATCGACTCTGTTTCCAGTGTATACCTTTTATATAAACACTGTTTACTGTACTGCTATATTTACATAGACTCTGTTTACAGTAGTGTACGGTTTACATAAACAATGTTTACTGCAGGGCACTGTTTGCATAGACTATTTACAGCAGTGTACGGTTTCCATAAAGACTGTTAACAATCCACTGTTTACATAGCCTGTTTACACCAGTGCACAGTTTACGATAAGCCTTTTTACTGTACGGCTCTGTTCCATAGCCTCCGTTTGCAAAAATGGCCGGTTTAAGTATACTGTTCACTGCAGGACAATGTTTAAGTAGACTATGTTAACTGCAGGGCACATGTACAAAGATTGTTTGCAGTAGTGTACGGTTTACATAAACATTGGTAACTGTAGCGCATTGTTACGATGACTGCTTAGTGTAGGGCGCTGTTTACATAGTCACTGTTTACAGCAGTGTACGATTTACGGAAACACTGTTTACTGTAGGGCACTGTTTACATAGACTCTGTTTACAGAAGTGTATGGTTTACTTTCACCCTGTTTGCTGTAGGGCACTGTTTACATTGAATCTGTTACTGTAGGGCACAGTTTAAATTTTGTTTACTATAGTGCATTGTGTTTACAGCAGTGTACATTTTACATATGCACGGTTTACTGTAGGGCACTGTTTGCATAGACTCTGTTTACAGAAGTGTACAGTTTACGTAAACACTGCTTCCTGTAAGGCTCTATTTGCACAGACTCCGTTTACAGTAGTGTACAGTTTACGTAAACACTGCTTCCTGTAAGGCTCTATTTGCACAGACTCCGTTTACAGTAGTGTACAGTTTACGTAAACACTGCTTCCTGTAAGGCTCTGTTTACATTAGTGTACGGTTTGCTTTCACTCTGTTTCTGCAGTGTTCTGTTTACGTAGACTCTGTTTACAGCAGTGTACAGTTTACATTTTCACTGTTTAATGTAGTCCACTGATTACACAGGCATTGTTTACAGCAGAGTACGATTTACAGAAAGATTATTGACTGTAGGGCACTAATCTGATTACATAGACTCATTTTACAGCAGTGCACGGTTTACATTAACACTTTTTACTAGAAGGCAAAGTTTACAAAGGGTCTGTTTACATTAATGTAAGGATTATTTTCACTCTGTTTTCTGTATGGTGCTGTTTACTGGAGGGCACTTTTACATAGACTTTTTCCAGTAGTGTACGGTTTAATTTCTCTGTTTACTCTAAGGCACTGTTTTCACTGACTTTCCTTACAGCAGTGTACATTTTACATCCACACTGTTTGCTGTAGGACGCTGTTGACATAATGTGGAAATGCAGGCGTTGGACTGGGGTGAGCAGAGTAAGAAGACTAACAGCTTTGTTTCAAATCACTAGCTTTTGGAGCGCTGCTCAGTACAGCACTGTACTTTTTACATGACAATTGTTTCCAGTAGGTCACTGATTACAAATACTCTGTTTACAGCAGTGTACGGATAACCTAAACGCTGTTTACCGCAGTGCTCTGTTTACCTTGACGCCGTTTACATCAGCGCACGGTTCACATCAGCACTGTTTACTGTTGGCACTGTTTACATAGTCTGTTTACTGTAGGGCATTGTTTAAATACTGTTTACTGTAGGGCACAGTTTGCGTAGACCCTGTTTATAGCAGTTACTATTTACATAAACACTGTTTACTGTAGTGCACTGTTTACATAAACTCTGTTTATAGCAGCGTACGGTTTACATAAACACTGTTTACTGTAGGGCACTGTTTGCGTAGACTCCGGTTACAGCAGTGCACGGTGTATCTAAACAATGTTTTCTGGTGGGCATTGTTTACATAGACTCAGTTTACAACAGTATAGGGTTTACATAAACACTGCTTACTGTGTTGCAATGTTTACATAGACTCTTATTACAGCAGGGTACGGTTTTCAAAAACCCTTTACTGTCGGGCACTCTTCACATAGTAAGAAGTCTTATAACACCAGGTTAAAGTCCCACTCTCTGACAGCAGTGAACGGTTTACATAGACACTGTTTACTGCAGGACACTGTTTACATTGACTCTGTTTTCCAGCAGAGTACGGTTTATGTTGGCACTGTTTACTGTAGGGCGTTGTTTACATAGACACTGTTTGCAGTTGCGTCCGGTTTACATTCACTCCGTTTACAAGTGTACATTTTACATAAACACTGTTTACAGTAGGACACTGTTTAATAGACTCTGTTTACAGCAGTGTACGGTTTACATTAAAACTATTCACTGAAGGGGACTGTTACATGGACTCTGTTTACAGCAGGCTACGGCTTATAGAAACACTTTTTACTGCAGGTAACTGTTTTCATGGACTCTGATTACAGCAGCTCATGGTCAACTTTCACTCTGTTTATTGTAGGCCACTGTTTACATAGACCATGTTTACCGTATTGTACGGTTTACACAAACACTGTTTACTGGAGGGCACTGTTTACATAGACTCTATTTACAGTAGTGTACGGTTTACATAAAAACTATTTACTATTGGGCACTGTGACATATACTCTTTTTAGAGCATGGCATAGCTTACATAAACATTGTTTACTGTAGGGAATTGTTTACATGGACTCTGTTTACAGCAGTGCATGGATAACGTTCTCTCTGTTTACTCGCTGGCACTGTTTACATAAACCTGGATTACCTTATTGTACGGTTTACGTAACCACTGTTTACTGTAGGGCACTGTTTAAACAGATCCTGTTTCCAGAAGTATATATTTTAAATAAACTGTTTACTGTATAGCACCGTTTATACAGAATCTGTTTCCAGCAGTAGACCGTTTACATAAACACTGTTTGCTGTAGTGCTATATTTACAAAGACTCTGTTTACAGTAGTGTATGATTTACTTTAACATTGTTTACTATGGAGCACTGTGAACATAGACTCTGTTTGCAGTAGTGTACGGTTTACATAAATATTGTTTACAGTTGCGCACTGTTCACATAGACTGTGTAGCGTAGGGCACTGTTTACATAGTCACTGTTTACAGCAGTGTACGATTTACAGAAACACTGTTTACTGTGGGGCACTGATTACATAGACTCGGTTTACTGGAGGGCACAGTTTAAATTTTGTTTATTGTAGTACACTGTTTACATAGTCTCTGTTTACAGCAGTGTACATTTTACATAAGCACGGTTTACTGTACGGCACTGTTTACGCAGACTATTTTAACAGTCGTGTACTGTTTACGTAAACATTGCTTCCTGTAGGGCTCTGTTTACCCACACTCTGTTTATATTAGCGCACGGTTTACTTTCATTCTGTTTACTGCAGGGCATTGTTTACGTAGACTCTGGTTACAGCCGTGTACGGTGTATCTAAATGTATGGCATTCTTTACATAGACTCTGTTTACAACAGCAGAGGGTTTACACAAACACTGCCTACTGTAGTGCACTCTTTACACAGACTCTTATTACAGCACGTTACGGTTTACAAAAACTTTTTACTGTAGGGCACTGTTTACAAAGACTCCGCTTACTGCAGTGCACGGTTTTCACAGACACTGTTTACTGCAGGACACTGTTTACATAGACTCTGTTTACAGCAGAGTACGGTTTACGTCGGCACTGTTTACTGTAAGGCGCTGTTTACTTACACGCTGTTTGCCGTGGTGTCCGGATTACATTAACAATGTTTACTGTAGGGCAGTGTTTAAATGTACTTTGTTTACAGCAGTATACGATTTAATAAACTATGTTTAATTTAGGGCACTGTTCACATGTTTTTTTTTACAGTGATGTACGGTTCACATAAATATTGATTATTGTAGGGCATTGTTTGCAGTCACTCTGTTTGCAGTAGTTTACATTAAACACTGTTTACAGTTGGACATAATTTGCATATACTCCGTTTACAGCAGTATACAGTTTACATGGACAATATTAACTGTAAGGCACTGTTTACTTAGACTCTGTTTACAGTAGTGCACAGTTTACATAAAAACTATATACTGAAGGGGACGGTTACATAGACTCTATTTACAGCAGGCTACGGCTTATATAAACACTTTTTACTGGAGGGAACTGTTTACATGGACTCTGCTTACAGCAATGCATGGTAACATTTCACTCTGTTCACTGTTGGGCACTGTTTACAGAAACTCTGTTTGCGGCAATGTAAGGTCACATAAACACTGTTTACTTAGCGTACTGTTTACATAGACTTTGTTTACAGCACGGTACTGTTTACATAAACACTGTTTGCTGTATGCGCTGTTTTCCGAGACTCTGTTTACAGCAGTGTACGGTTTTCATTAACCCTTTTCCTGATGGGCACTGTTCACATAGGATATATTTACCGTAGTGTTAATTTTTACTCTGTTTACTGTAGGGCTCGATTACGCCGAATCTGTTTACTGTAGGGCACTGCTTAAATACTGTTTATTGTAGGGCACTGTTTACATAGACCATGTTTACCGTATTGTACGGTTGACGTAGATACTGTTTACTGAGCAGCAACAAGTCGCGGTCCACAGAGGTACCAACGACATATGTAGGAAAAGGGATAGGGATGCAAGGCAGGAATTAAGGGAGTTAGGGTGGAAACTGAGATCTAGGACAAACAGAGTTATTATCTCTGGGATATTACCCGTGCCACGTGATAGCGAGACGAGGAATAGGGAGAGAGAGGAGTTGAACACGTGGCTACAGGGATGGTGCAGGAGGGAGGGTTTAAGATTTCTGGATAATTGGGGATCATTCTGCGGTCGGTGGGACCTCTACAAACGGAATGGTCGACACCTGGACGAGAGGGGTACCAAAATCCTGGGGAGGGTTTGGGGGTGGGGGGGGGGGGGGGGGGTGGGGGGGGGGGGATGTGCTAAAGCTCTTCGGGAGGGTTTAAATTAGTTCAACAGAGGCTTGGGAACCTGAATTGCAGCTCCACTATACAGGAGGTTGAGAGCAGTGAGGTCATGAGTAAGGTTTCAAAGTTGCAGGAGTGTACCGGCAGGCAGAAAGGTTGTTTAAAGTGTGTCTTCTTCAATGCCAGGAGCATCCGGAATAACGTGGGTGAACTTGGGGCACAGGTTGGTACCTGAGACTTCCATGTTGTGGCCATTTCGGAGACATGGATAGAGCAGGGACAAGAATGGTTGTTGCAGGTGCCGGGGTTTAGATATTTCAGTAAGCTCAGGGAAGGTGGTAAAAGAGGGGGAGAGTGGCATTGTTAGTCAAGGACAGTATTACGGTCGCAGAAAGGATGTTTGATGAGGACTCGTCTACTGAGGTAGTATGGGCTGAGGTTAGAAAGAGGAAAGGAGAGGTAACCCTGTTCGGGGTTTCTATAGGCCTCCGAAAAGTTCCAGAGATGTAAAGTAAAGGATTGCAAATATGGTTCTGGATAGGAGCGAAAGCAAAAGGGTAGTTGTTATGGAGGACTTTAACTTTCCAAATATTGACGAGAACCGCTATAGTTCGAGTACTTTAGATGGTCTGTTTTTGTCCAATGTGTGCAGGAGGGTTTCCTGACACAGTATGTCGGCCAACGAGAGGCGAGGTCATATTGGATTTGGTATTGGCTAATGAACCAGGACAGGTGTTAGATTTGGAGGTTTGGAGCACTTTGGTGATAGTGACCACAATTCCATTGCGTTTACTTTAGTGATGGAAAGGGATAGGTATATACCACAGGGCAAGAGTTATATCTGGGGGAAAGGCAATTATGATGCGATGAGGCAAGACTTAGGATGCATCGGATGGAGAGGAAAACTGTAAGGGATGGGCACAATGGAAATATGGAGCTTGCTCAAGGAACAGCTACTGCGTGTCCTTAATACGTTTGTACCTGTCAGGCAGGGAGGAAGTGGTCGAGCAAGGGAACCGAGGTTTACTAAAGCAGTCGAAACACTTGTCAACAAGAAGAAGGAGGCTTATGTAAAGATGAGACATAAAGGTTCAGTTAGGCCGCTCGAGAGTTACAAGTTAGCTAGGAAGGACCTAAAGAGAGAGCTAAGAAGAGCCAGGAGGGGGCATGAGAAGTCTTTGACAGGAAGAATCATGGATAACCCCAAAGCTTTCTATGGAACTGTCAGGAATAAACGAATGACTAGGGTAAGAGTAGGGCCAGTCAAGGACAAGTAGCGGGAAGTTGTGCTTGGAGTCTGAGGAGATAGGAGAGGTGCTAAATGAATATTTTTCGTCAGTTTCCACGCAGGAAAAAGACAATGTTGTCGATAATACTGAGATTCAGGCCACTAGACTAGAAGGGCTTTAGGTTCATTGGGAGGAGGTGTTAGAAATTCTGGAAAGTGGGAAAATAGGTTAGTCCCCTGGGCCGGATTGGATTTATCCTAGGATTCTCTGGGAAGCTAGGGAGGAAATTGCTGAGCATTTGGCTGTGATCTTTAAGTCATTTTTGTCTGCAGGAATAGTATCAGAAGACTGGAGGTTAGCAAATGTTATCCCCTTGTTCAAGACGGGGAGTAGAGACAACCCCGGTAACTATAGACCAGTGAGCGTTACTTCTGTTACGTGCAAAATCTTGGAAGATTTTATCAGAGATAGGATGTAAAATCATCTGGAAAGGAATTATTTGATCAGAGATAGTCAACACGGTTTTGTGAAGGGTAGGTCGTGCCTCACAAACCATATTGAGTTCTTTCAGAAGGTGACCAAACAGGTTGATGAGGGTAAAACAGTTGATCTGGTGTATATGGATTTCAGTAAAGCGGTTGATAAGGTTCCCACGGTAGGCTCCTGCAGAAAATACGGAGGCATGGGATTCATGGTGATTTAGCAATTTGGATCAGAAAAAGGCTTGCTGGAAGAAGGCAAAGGGTGGTGGTTGATGGGAAATTTACAGCCTGGAGTTCAGTTACTAGTGGTGTACCACAAGAATCTGTTTTGGGGCCACTGCTGTTTGTCATGTTTATAAATGACCTGGAGGAGGGCGTAGAAGGATGGGTGAGTAAATTTGCAGATGACACTAAAGTCGGTGGAGTTGTGGACAGTGCAGAAGGATGTTACAAGTTACAGAGGGACTTAGATAAGCTGCAAAACTGGGCTGAGAGGTGGCAAATGGAGTTTAATGCAGAAAAGTGTGAGGTGATTCATTTTGGAAGGAACAACTGGAAGACAGAGTACTGGGTTAATGGCAAGAATCTTGGCAGTATGGATGAGCAGAGAGATCTCGCTCTCCATGTACATAGATCCATGAAAGTTGCCACCCAGGTTGAGAGGGTTTTTAAGAAGGCGTACGGTGTGTTAGCTTTTATTGATAGTGCGATTGAGTTTCGGAGCCATGAGGCCATGTTGCAGCTGTACAAAACTCTGGTGCGGCCGCATTTGGAGTATTGCGTGCAATTCTGGTCGCCGCATTATATGAAGGATGTGGAAGCATTGGAAAGGGTACAGAGGAGATTTACCAGAATGTTGCCTGGTATGGAGGGAAGATCTTTTGAGGAAAGGCGGAGGGACTTGAGACTGTTTTCGTTAGAGAGAAGAAGGTTAAGTGGTGACTTAATCGAGGCATACAAGATGATCAGAGGATTGGATAGGGTGGACAGTGAGAGCCTTTTTCCTCGGATAGTGGTGTCAAGCACGAGTGGACATACCTATAAATTGAGGGGAGATAGATGTAAGAGTAGGTTCTTTACTCAGAGAGTAGTAAGGGCGTGGAATGCCCTGCCAGCAACAGTAGTGGACTCGCCAACATTAAGGACATTCAAATGGTAATTGGATACGCACATGGATGATAAGGGAATAGCGTAGATGAGCTTTAGAGTGGTTTCACAGGTCGGCGCAACATATAATTTTTTTTAGAATTTACAGTGCAGAAGGAGGCCATTCGGCCCATCGAGTCCGCACCGGCTCTTGGAAAGAGCACCTTACCCAAGGTCAACACATCCACCCTATCCCCATAACCGAGCAACCGCATCCAACACTAAGGGCAATTTTGGACACTAAGGGACAATCCACCTAACCTGCACATATTTGGACTGTGAGAGGAAACTGGTGCACCCGGAGGAAACCCACGCACACACGGGGGGGATTTGCAGACTCCACACAGACAGTGACCCAAGCCGGAATCGAACCTGGGACCCTGGAGCTGTGAAGCAATTGTGCTATCCAGAATGCTACCGTGCTGCCCCTGTGCTACCGTGCTGCGCCCAACATCGAGGGCCGAAGGGCCTGTACTGCGCTGTAATGTTCTATGTTCTATCGGTCTCTGTTTATCTAGACACTGTTTACAGTAGTGTACGGTTTAGTTTCACTTTGTTTACTGTCGGGCACTGTTTATAAAGACTCGGTTTACAGCAGCGTATATTTTAAATAAACACAGTTTACTGTCGGGCACCGTTTATATAGACACTGTTTCCAGCAGTGTACTGTTTACATAAATACTGTTTGCTGTAGCGCTATATTTACATAGACTCTGTTTACAGTCGTGTATGATTTACATGAACACTGTTTATTGTAGAGCACTATTTCCATCGACAGCGTTTACAGCAGTGTACGGTTTACATAAGCACTGTTTACTGTAGGGCACTGTTTATATAGACTGTTTACTGTATTGTGCAGATTACTTTCACTCTGTTAACTGTAGGGCACTGTTTACATATACTCTGTTTACGGCAATGTACGGTTTACATAAACACTGTTTCGTTAGCGTACTCCTTACATAGACTTTGTTTATAGCAGTGTACATTTTGCATAAATACTTTTTACTGTAGAGCACTGTTCACATAGACACTGTTTACAGTGGTGTGCGGTTAACTTTCGCTCTGTTTACTGTAGGGCACGGTTTACATAGACTCTGCTTACAGTATGGTACTGCTTAAATTATGTTTACTGCAGGTCTCTGTTTACATGGACTCTGTTTACAATAGTGTGCGGTTTACTTTCACTCTGCTTACTGTAGACCACTCTATTCATAGACTGTTTGCAGTAGTGGACTGTTTACTTTTCGTCTGTTTACTGTAGGACGCTCTTTACATTCACTCTGTTTACAGCAGTGCACGGCGTATCCAAATGCTGTTTACCGAAGGGCATTGTTGACATAGACTCTGTATACAACAGTTTACGGTTTCTATAAACACTGGTTACTGTAGTGCACTGTCTACACAGACACTTTATACTGCAGGTTACGGTTTTCAAAAACTGTTTACTGCAGGCAACTGTTTACATAGACTCTGCTTACACCACACCACGGTTTACATAGACACTGTTACGGCACTGATTACATAGCAAGCAGAGTACGGTTCACGTTCACACTGTTTACTGTAGGGCGCTGTTTACATAGACTTTGTTTACAGCAGCATAAGTTTTAAGAAACACTGTTTACTTTTGGACACTGTTCACGTAGAGTTTTTGCAGCAGTTCATACTTCACGTAAATACTGTTTACCGTAGGGCACTGTTTACATTGACTCTGTTTACAGTAGTGTACATTTTATAGAAACACTGTTTATAGTAGGACACTGTTTACACAGACTCTATTTACAGTAGTATACGGTTTGCATAAAAAACGATTTACTATTGGGCACTGCTACATAGACTCTATTTGGAGCAGGGTGTGGCTTACATAAACACTGTTTACTGTAGGGCACTGTTTACATAGACCAGGTTTACCGTATTGTACGGTTTACGTAACCACTGTTTACTGTTTGGGCACTGTTTACATAGACTCTGTTTACAGCAGTGTATATATTAAATAAACACTGTTTACTGTAGCACACTGTTTATCCAGAATCTGTTTCCAGCAGTATACCGTTTACATAAACACTGTTTGCTGTAGTGCTATATTTACAAAGACTCTGTTTACAGTAGTGTATGGTTTACATTAACATTGTTTACTGTAGAGCGATGTGTAGCTAGACTTTGTTGGCAGTAGCGTACGGTTTACATCAATATTGTTTACAGTAGCGCACTGTTTACATAGACTGTTTAGCGTAGGACAATGTTTATATAGTCACTGTTTGCAGCAGTGTGATTTACAGAAACACTGTTTACTGTAGTGCACTGCTTACATATACTCTGTTTACATTCGTGCACGGTTTAATTTCACTCTGTTAACCATAGGGCGCTGTTTACATAGACTCGGTTTACTGTGTGGCACAGTTAGGATTCCGTTCACTGTAGTGCACTGTTTACATCGTCTCTGCTTCCAGCTCTGTACATTTCACATAAGCACTGTTTATTGTAGGGCACTGTTTCCAGACTCTGTTTACAGTAGTGTACGGTTTACTTTCACTCTGTTTACTGTAGGGCCCTGTTTACAAAGAATCTGTTTACAGCAGTGTACAGTTCACAGAAACACTGTTTACTGCAGGCCCAGTTCAGAAAGACTCCGTTTACAGCAATGTCCGGTTTACATGCAATGATTACCGCAGGCTACATTTACGTACAGTACGAAGTCTTACAACACCAGGTTAAAGTCCAACAGGTTTGTTTCGATGTCTCTAGCTTTCGGAGCGCTGCTCCTTCCTCAGGTGAATGAAGAGGTACATTTACGTACGCTGTTTACACTACTGTACAGTTTACAAAAATATTGTTTACAGTAGCACACTGTTTGCATCGACTCTGTTTGCAACAGTGTACGGTTTACATAAACATTGTTTGCTGTACGGCACCGTTTTAGTCGATTATCTTTACGCGAGTGCATTAATTATATAGACTGTTTACAGTAGTCTATGGTTTGCATTAACACTGTTTATTGTAGGTCGCAGATAGCATAGACGTCGTTTACTGCAGGGTGTAATTAACATAGACTCTGTTTACTGTCGGGCACTCTTTTAATAGACTATGTAAACAGTGCCCTACAGGAATTAGTCCATTTACAGTGTTGTGTGGTTTACATTAACACTGTTTAATGGAGGGAACTGGTTACATCGACTCTGTTTTCAGTAGGGTACGGTTTAAGTTAACACTGTTCACTGTACGACGCTGTTTACAGCAGTGCACGCTTTACATAAACACTTACTTTAGGGCACTGTTTACATAGTCACTATTTACAGCAGTGTACGATTTACAGAACCACTGTTTACTATAGGGCACTGTTTACATAGACTCTGGTTGCAGTAGTGTACGGTTTACTTTCACTCTCTTTACTGTAGGGCACTGTTTAACTATACTCATTTTACTGTCGAGCACAGTTTAAGTTCTGTTTACTGCAGTTCACTGTTTACGCAGACTCCGTTTACAGCAGTGTGCGGTGTACTTTCACTCTGTTTATTGTAGTTCACTGTTTACATCGTCTCTGTTCACAGCAGTGTACATTTTATAGAAACACTGCTTACTGTAGGACACTGTTTACATAGAGTATGTTTACCGCAGTGCAAGATTTACATAACCACTGTTACTGTAGGGCAATGTTTACATTGTCACTGTTTAATTGTGCTCGGTTTACATAAACACTGATTACTGTAGGCGCTGTTTACCAAGACTGGGTTTGCAGAAGTGTATGGTTTACATTAACATTGTTTCCTGTTTGCGCTGATTATCTAGACTCTGTTTACAGCAGTGTACGGTATACATTAACACCTTTTACTGGAGGGCACTGTTTCCATGGACACTGTTTACAGTAGGGCTGTTTAAATACATGTTTAGTATAGAGAACTGTTTACTTAGATTCCGTTTACAGCAGTGTACGGTTTCCATAACACTGTTTATTGTGGGACTTTTTTTTACATAGACTCTGTTTACAGCAGTGTTCGGTTTACATAAACACTGTTTACTCTCGGGCACTGTGTAGATCGACTCAGTTTACAGCAGAGTACGGTTTAGATTAGCACTGTTTATTATAGGGCGCTGTTTACAGAGACTGTTTACAGGAGTGTACGGTTTACATAAACACTGTTTTCATTGACTCTGATTACCGTGGTGTGTGGTTTACTTTCACTCTGTTTACAGAAGTGCAATGTTTAAATACTGTTTACAGTAGGGCACTGTTTACATAGACTGTTTACAGGAGTGTACGGTTTACGTAAACACTGTTTTCATTGACTCTGATTACCGGGGTGTGCGGTTTACTTTCACTCTGTTTACAGAAGCGCAATTTTAAAATACTGTTTACAGTAGGGCACTGTTTACATAGACAGTTTACTGTTGGGCACTGTTTAAATACTGTTTACTGTAGGGCACTGTTTACATAGACAGTTTACTGTTGAGCACTGTTTCAATACTGTTTGCTGCAGGGTATATTTATATAGACTCTGTTTACTGTCGTGCACTGTCTAAATACTGTTTACTGTCGGGCACTTTTTAAATAATCCCTGTTTACAGTAGTGTACGGTCTTCTTTCAGTTTGTTTGCTGTAGGGTACTGTTTCCATCGACTGTTTACAGCAAGGGATGGTTTACATAAACAGTGTTTACTGTAGGGAACTGTTTTATGGACTCTGTTTACTGTCGTGCACTGTTTAAATACTGTTTGCTGTCGTGCACCTTTTACATAAACACTGTTTACTGTAGGGCACTGTCTACATAGACTCTGTTTACAGTAGTGTGCGGTTTACGTAAACACTGCTTACTGTAGGGCACTGTTTACATAGACTCTGTTTACAGTAGTGTACGGTTTACGTAAACACTGCTTACTGTAGGGCAGTGTTTTCCCACGATCCTCCACGCTTCAGAAATCCGCCATTCCTCCGTTAAAAAGGAGACCCAGGCCATAGTAGAAGCTGTGCGACAGTGGAGGCATTCCCTGGCCGGTAGGAGATTCATTCTCCTCACTGACCAAAGATCGGTTGCTTTCATGTACCATAATGCACAGCGGGGCAAGATAAAGGACGATAAGATCTTACGGTGGAGGATCGAGCTCTCCACCAGCAACTATGAGATCTTGTATCGTCCCGGGAAGCTAAACGAGCCTCCTGAAGCCCTATCCCGCAGCACATGTGCCAACGCATAACTGGACCGACTCCGGGCCCGTCACGAGGACCTCTGCCACCCGGGGTCACTCGACTCTTCCATTTCATCAAGACCCGCAACCTGCCCAACTCCATCGAGGAGGTCAGGACAGCCACCAGGAACTGCCAAATCTGCACGGAAAGAGAACCGCACCTCTACAGGCCAGAGGAAGCTCATCTGATAAAGTCTTCCCGTCCCATTGGTTGCCTGTGTGGACTTCAAAGGGCTCCTCCCCTCCACCGACCGCAACACGTACTTCCTGAACGTGATTGACGAGTGCTCCCGGTTCCCATTCGCCAACACCTGCCCCGACATTACGTCAGCCACCGGCATAAAAGCCCTCCACAGTATCTTTACAGAGTTCAGTTTCCCCGCCTACATACACAGCGATAGATGGTGCTCCTTTCTGAGCGAGCTACTGCGTCAATCCCTGCTCAGCAAGGACATCGACTCGAGCAGGACGACCAGTTACAACCCCCGGGGAAGGTAGAGAGGGAGAACAGAACGGTCTGGAAGACCATTCTTCTGGCCCTATGGTCCAGGAATCTCCCAGACTCCCGCTGGCAGGAGGTCCTTCTGGATGCCCTCCACTCCATCCGATCACTGCTATGTACCACGACCAACCAAACACCTTACGAACATTTCCTTGGCTTCCCTGGGAAGTCCTCCTCCGGGAACTCGCTCACAACCTGGCTGGCAGCTCCAGGACCCATCCTGCTCTGCAAACACGTGCGGGCGCGCCAGTCGCACCCATTGGTCGAGAGGGTCCACCTTCTTCACGCTAACCCTCAATACGCCTACGCCGACAGCCGACAGGATATGGTCTCCCTACGGCACCTGGCGCCCACTGGAGCCCCACCTACACCTCCATCACCAACCCCACCCTTCCTCCCACCGTGCACCCACCGGTCCCATCTTGGGGTGATGAAGTTCCGAAGGGGCCGAAGCCACGCTCCCGGAGCCACGGATGCCCGAGCCAGCGCCGACATCACCGCCGAAACTGAGACGATTGCAGATGGCGACCAGGGCTCCTGACCGACTAATTGTTTCCTTTTGTATGTAAATAAATAGTGTAAATAGTTGCGACATGTGACGAGGCAAAACACTGGACTAATGTGTATCGGGTACCACCATAACCTCAACCTCTACCACTGTATAACGCGAGACCACCACGCCCGCCGGTCTCTTTTTTTTAGCAGGGGGTGAATGTGGTAGTCGGTATTAGGGATATTAAGGTACCCAGGTTGATGCTGTAAGACCATTGGTGTGGGAGGTACCTGAGACAGCAATATCATTGGTGAAGCCTGCCTGCTGGTTCCGCCCATTAAGGCGGAGTATAAGAGCCCGCGCCTCCCTAGCAGCTGCATTCTGTACCTGCGCTGCTGGGGGAAACATCTAGTGCAATAAAGCCTTCAATTGTCATTGTTGAAGAAAAAAATAGTCAGCACATCGAGTTTTCGCAAAAGGTCCTTAATTTAACACGAAGTTCGTGGAGGGAATTAGAATGACTGCAGTCTTTCCAAATGGTCCTGCTTTACAAAGGTAAGGTGAGTAATTTATATAATATCATAATCAATATCTAGGACAGAGAGACATACTTGTGATTAAACAAGGAGACAGAAAGCGAGCAAAGTTTAATAACAGGCCTTGACTTCTTCGCCTAAGCAACACAATGTGCAGCCGTACGGCTGTTTACATGGTGTGGCCGTCCGACTGATTCATACAGTACTTCGAACATCTTGACTAAAAAAAAGGCTATATATCCATCATGCTTCGCTAAGTGCCTATTTCCATGAAACATAGTCAAGCAGCTGATTAACATAATACAAGGTATTTAAGGCAGCTAATCCGCCAACTAAAGTCCCTTCTACAGTCATCCAATCTCTCTTCTGGAGTTATTGATCGAGCATCAGTGCAATAGTATGTATGTGTGTCTGTGAGTGTATGTATTAGTGCCTCTGCGTGTCTGTATGAGTATCAGTGTCTGTGGGTATGTGTATTAGAGTATCTGTCTGTGTGGGAGTGTCCTTAAGTGCCTCTGTGTGCGTCTGTGAGTGTGCATATTGCTGTTCTGTGTGTCTGTGAGTGTGTGTAGTTGTGTCTGTGAGTGTTGTAGTGCCCCTGCGTGTGATTCAGTGTGTGTATTAGTGTCCGTATGTGTGTGCGTCTATGTTTTAGTGTCGCTGGTTGTCTGTGATTGTGTTTGTTAGTGTCTCCGCGTGTCTGTGATTGTGTGTGTTAGTGTCTGCGTGTGATTGTGTGTATTTGTGTGTTTGTGAGCGTGTATTAGTGACTCTGTGAGTGTGTGTGTTAGTGTCTCTCACTGTGTGTGAATGTGTGTATTAATATCTACGTGCTGGACATTTCTTTGTTCTTTTTATGTCTCAGTGTCTGTGTATTACTGTATGTGAGTGTGTGTGTGTATTACTGTCTCCCTGTGTGTGCGTGTGTATTAGTAAATGTGTGTTAGTGTCTCTGTATGCATCTGTGAGTATGTGCATCAGGGTTTCTGTGTGTGACTGTGAGTGAGTGTAATAGTCCCTGTCTGTGTGTGAATGCGTGTGCTAGTGTCTGTATGTTTGTGACTGTGTATATTTGTGTCTCTGTATGTCTGTGAGCGTGTGTATTCGTGCCTCTGTGTCTCTGTGAGTGCGTGTTATTGTCTGTGTATTTGGGTCTCTGTTTGTGTGAGTGTGTGTTTTCGTGCCTCGGTGTGTGTCTGTGAGTTTGTGCATTTGTGTTGTCTGTGTCTGTGAGTAAAAGTGACTGTGAGTATTTGTGTGAGTGTGTATTAGTGTCTCTGTGTGTGTGAGTGTGTGCGTATTAGTATCTGTGTGTAAGTCTGTGTATTTGCGTATCTGTGACTGTGTGTATTAGTGTCTCTCTGTGCCTGTGAGTGTGTGTATCAGTGCCTGTGAGTGTGTGTGTAGGTGTTGTAGTTTTTACCTCACCACTATTCTTAGTATTCCCCCTATACCAAAAAAGGGTCAATTTATTCTAAACGGTGAGCAGGGATTCTCACTCGCCGACTCCACTGCAGACTTTGGAGGATGCTATTCAAACTAGTGTTTCAAGTTATCCCCTGGTATAACCCGTATCTTCGTAGAATAATTTTATTTACTTACCACTTAGTAACTTACACACGGGTCCAGCTTGCTAAGTGAAGAAAAGTAAACTTTCTAAAGAAAATAATAATAACCACTCTTTCAGGTTATCAATTTGAACTTAACTTTATTTTCAAGTTAAAAGAGAATAACTACTTTTACATAAAGGTAAAAGTATCTTTTCTTGTTCGGACCAGTTGCAGACTTTTACGTCTCTCTTGATAATCTGTTTACTTTTACTTTTGGTCTTCTGCTGACTTCTCTGGGCTGCTCGGTCTGTCGATGTTGCTTGTCCCATCACCGAGGAAGATTCTGATTATCTGCTCATTTCCCCCAGTTTTTATAGCCATTTGGGGCCCTTTAACCTCTGCACCTGGCACCCGTCAGACTGCCTGCTTGACGGTTTGAACGTTTTATCGGTTGAGAAGCGAGGCGCTGCTTTAACAGCGACAGCGCAGCTTCATCCTCACCAGCTCGCCATTACTTACAGGAATTTTCTCGCTTTGCTTGACATGTAATTAATTTGTCTGTGCCTTAGTTCGCACTCTTTTGGTTTTATGTCTTTTTCAATGAGTTTTCTCAGTTTCAACCCGGGTCATCTTCAGGTGAAGCTAATGTCATGTTAGGGTTCTCCCCCCGAGTCTAACTTTATCTGCTTTGGCCATCTTCCAAAGAGGTTTAACTTCAAATGTGATGTACGTTATAATGTAACCTTGTCACCTTCTAGTTTTCTTAATTTGTAAATCAGTTGTTTCACTTTATTACCAGTGTCAGCAACTTTTCACACTTAACAGTTGTTCCTCATCTTATACTTTATACTCTGGCTGCTTTTCTTAATTGTTCAATAAAATAATTCACTGCTTAAAGATTTGTGAAATACTGTTCCCCTTCATATAATTTTAAGAGTTTTTACGTCAATCAAATGTCTTTTCCAACTTGTGAATTAAAATGAAGCTCTGTTTTCTTCCCTCTGTGAAGTTGTCTGCGCTGAAAACAGGCTGCTGCTGTTCACCCCTTGTGGGACTTCTCCCTTACATGAAAAACCCTCAGGCATTCTCAGTGTTACTTTCATGTTTCAAATGTCATATTTTTCCGAGTTTTCACAACACCCCCTCTTGATATTTGAAACATGACATATCCCATCCAATATTTATCCCCCTAATCATTTTATCAACAGCCAATTGCCTTATTTTAAATTTTTTGCAAATTTCCATACCTCACACCAGTGTTGGTAGAGCAGTTGTACCTTGATTGTAATTACTTTGAATCAAAGTGGCCGCCGTCCAGTAAGGCACCACAATAGCTCTTTGACACGTGTTCCGCTATCACCAAAGCCTTTTACCTCCTTGGGATAGCAGCACCGGATAAGCCTCCTCATGTCCCTTAGGATCAGTAAGCCTCTTAATCCAACAGCAACCAAAAAGGTCGTCTATTTATTGCTGGCGTGCGAGAATCCCATTCCCTTGGCATCCAAATCGCCTTGCGTTCCTCACCGGTCGCATAAACGGCTATATCGTGTATTAACCATTTCCACCCAGTCTTCGTCAATCTAAAAGGTGTCTTTATACCTGCCTCTATCCCCGGATATCTCTCATGACTTTGTAAAATGTCTCTAAACCAACTGGGACGTGGCCATTCGCGCTACATCCTATCGAAACTGATTGCCATGACTCACTAAGATTCCTGTCCTCTGTTATCATGTCCTTAAGGGCTTGAGGTTTATACCTTACTTGATAACAGTTACCACACAGCCATACTAAAGTGGTGAAAACCACGTTTCTAATACTAGTTCTGAAACATTTAATGCATCCAGCAGGTTGAGGCGTGAGCCAGTCGAATCCACTGGCTTCATTTCGAACCATGATTTTATCCGTTTCCAGATAAACATGAAATCCTTCCTATTAAAATACAAAATTTCAAAAGAATAAGTCCTATCTTAACATGTCGTCAAGCAACTACTCACACAACTGTTTGTGTGTTCCCGCATTACATAATTATTTCAACAACTATTACAATTCTATGAATAAAGATAAAATATAACATTGACAGTTCAAATCCTGGTCTGACCAGGGTGCTATTGAAGTTAACATTTGTAACTATTTTAATACATTTCAATTTCAATACCTAACTCACACATATTAGAAATTACCAATTAAATACTTCTATTATAAACCCTGTCAAACTTGGTGGGATTCTTCTGTTACCTAACCCCACTACCGAGAAAATAACTCTCAGCCCCTTCAGTGGCTGATTCATCAATATCTGTTCAAACGGTTGCGTCTTGTAGGCCTTCAGTGAAAATCATGCTGGATTCTCCTGTGTTCTTTCTCAGTCCTGAGAGTTAAAGGGATGTCCCACCACTTTTCCCAAATCTTTCCGATAACTTTTAGCTTATGCCCATCCTTATATACCCATTTATCGCGTCTAACTCATACTGGTTTCCTATAATAATTCACGGTTTTGACAGACCTCACTGCCCGCTTGTTGCTGGACACGCGCCTCCTGACCTGCTGCAGTCTGTCGTTATTTTCACAGTGCTAATTCTTGCTTTAAACAACAAACCATCATCATTCAGGATTCTCCCGTTATCAGTAGATATCACATATATCAAGTCATGTCAGGCCTTGCTTCAGCCATCTTGTTTTTCTTTTCTTCTCACATACACACATAACAGTATTGTACGAGATACATAACATTTTTTTCAAAATAACTATCATAATGCCTCAAGGAAACTACGTTGAATACATTTGTCATATATTCCCCGTCGCAACATCAAGCATAATATATTGCTGCGTTAAGTTATTTTTTTTTAAAAAATTGTCTTCTGTGCCATTGTTTTCTCATTATTTTCTTTAAACTGAAGGGTTCTTCGTCAGTGACATGTTACCTGTCGAGACCCTCAATAAATCCATCATGCAGTACACATCCCGTTGAGACCTCAGATCATCCATCAGGTGGCTCTCAGGACACATGTCCAGCCAGAGCTGGTGACCGGAGATTTCACTCCTCAGCAATTATTTGATATTGTGGCTCATTTCTAAACCGGGATGATTTCTTCCTGGTTTTATCATTTACTTTCCTCAAATATGCGGCCAATTGTATCATTCTTCTCTCTCTTCTTTGAGCACTTTTATTGCAACATTTGCAGTATAAAATCCTACACAATTTGAAAATTCCCAATTTCCATAGCTATGCAGCGATGATCATTTCTCCTGCTGTTGATACAAACAAGTACCAATTGTTTAGAATCCAGGTTAACATTGTACAAAACCATTTAAATGGATTTGTTATAATTTTAATTACTGTTTTAATTGTTCCTTTAATTTTTAAACCCACATCTATCAAATCGTGTCCCAAATCACTCCTAGTTGTGGTTTTATTCTGTAATGCATTTCCTATCTTAATTTGCCCTTTCTCGGGGTCCCATTGAGTATCATTAGTTTTTCCCGCATACTGTTTAAAAATCTTCAATCTGTCTGATAGGTTCAGAATGGATCCCAGACTGTTTGTAAGTGCTCCCCACATTTTACTGAACATGTTGTTACTGGCGCTCTCTCTTCATTCCAACATACTGTTGTTCAGTCTATTCTGCTGAATGTCCTGAAAATTAATGATTTCCTCCGTTATAATTAAATATTTGTGTATTTTTTTTTTATTATGTTTTCTCTGTGTTTCAATCTGGTGTATATGTTTCCATATCCCATTATTTCACCTGACTTTCCTAATGCAATTAACCATATTAATAATCCCAAACTAATTACTGTAATACCCATTAATATCGTTGCCCCCCATTTAACCAATCTATTTTCCTCTTTGTCCTAATTACTTTCATTCCTTCTTCAACCCTGATTCTTATTTCCCTCTTGATTGGAGTTCTTTTTCTCTTTCCAAACAAATGGGTATGTGGCATTCTCTCCATCTGAAAAATCAAATGAACAGGTTAAAGTTGGAGAGGGCCCTATTATTTTTTTAATTTATGTTTTGTATTCTTGTCTGGATATTCCAGAAGTGCCCTCTCCAGGACTTCCGGATTTCCTTTGCCACCATCTCTTTCTTTTTTCTTTCTTTACTGGTGTGGGTTTTTTCTCATGTGCACACATCATACAATTAAGGCCGGTTAAGCCTCCTACTTCTATCATTGCACCCCTGAGTGAGATTCGAAGAATGTCAAACACTTCTTTTGCTCGCCATGCATCATCACTTCAAATACTTTTCTCTTTCTGTTTCTTTATTTCCTCCATGTTATCAATCGGTTTCAATATCCCAATCTTCCCAGTACCTATCTTGATTAAATATTTTCCTGCCACCAGATTCTTATTTCCATGATACTGCAAGTAATTCTCCTAATCTAACTTTTGGTGTAATATATTCTTTCCCTAAAGCTCCTTCTTCAATGCATTTAACATTCTAAACTTCAGTCCTTCTGCTACCGTGTCAATTTCAATGCGTTAGTTTCAAAGTAGTTTCCTGCACAGAGCTATGGCTGCTTGCGAGTAAAACTTCGTTTTGTGTTTAAGCTAAGACCAATTTAGTTCTGAACATACTAATTTGCTGCCACATAATACTGATCACATTTCTGCCTGCCATTTATAACTTCCAATTGATGTGAAATTCGTGTTTTTTTCAAAAATACAACATTTAAAAACTAGAAACACCAAAGGAAACTTCACAAATCCTTATCAAGCACACAGACACTCATTTATCTACTGAGATCGTGCCTCTCTATTCTACAGAGCTTTATGTATTCTGACAAAAATTGAGACACCTCCGTTCTGATAAGCCTCTCTTATCCAGGAGTTTTTTTTGCCTCATTTAATCTCTGCTGTAGCTCCGGATTTAATTTGTGAGCTAATACTCCCGATATTCCTGCTCCTAATGTCCCCTCCTTATTGGAAGGATTCACCTGCACAATCTCTTTGGCATTCACACAATCCCCTGCCACTAATTGTATTTGCTTTCCTCCTTGGTGCAGGATTTATTACATTTCCATCTGTTCCTTTTCACTTCTCTTTTCACGTAACGCACTTGTTTGCAGCCCCACTGTTTTTTCAGCGCTTTCTGATTCTAACACTGATTCCTCATCTTCCTCCATTTCTAGATTCTCATTGTTTTGCAACTGCCTTCTAGACTCCTTTGGTCATTAGGAAATTAGGAGGAGGAATATCGGGGGTATTAGCTCACAAATTAAATCCGGAGGTCCAGCAGAGATTAAATGGGTCACGAAAATTCAGTGGCAAAGAGGGTTAAGGAAAATCCTAAGGCTTTTTACACGTACATAAAAAGCAAGAGGGTAGCCAGGGGAAGGGTTGGCCCACTAAAGGATAGGCAAGGGAATCTCTGTGTGGAGCCAGAGGAAATAGGCGCGGTACTAAATGAATACTTTGCATCAGTATTCACCAAAGAGAAGGAATTGGTTGATGTTGAGTGTGGAGAAGGGTGTGCAGATAGCCTGGGTCACATTGAGATCCAAAAAGACGAGGTGTTGGGTGTCTTAAAAAATATTAAGGTAGATAAGTCCCCAGGGCCTGATGAGATCTCCCCCAGAATACTGAAGGAAGCTGGAGAGGAAATTGCTGAGGCCTTGACAGAAATCTTAGGATCCTCACTGTCTTCAGGTGATGTCCCGGAGACTGGAGAATAGCCAATGTTGTTCCTCTGTTTAAGAAGGGTAGCAAGGATAATCCAGGGAACTACAGGCCGGTGAGCCTTACTTCAGTGGTAGGGAAATTACTGGAGAGAATTCTTCGATACAGGATCTACTCACATTTGGAAGCAAATGGACGTATTAGTGAGAGGCAGCATGGTTTTGTGAAGGGGAGGTCGTGTCTCACTAACTTGATAGAGTTTTTCGAGGAGGTCATAAAGATGATTGATGCAGGTAGGGCAGTGGATGTTGTCTATCTGGACTTCAGTGAGGCCTTTGATAAGGCCCCTCATGGTAGACTAGTACAAAAGGTGAAGACACACGTGGTCAGGGGTGAGCTGGCAAGGTGGATACAGAACTGGCTAGGTCATAGAAGGCAGAGAGTAGCAATGGAAGGAAGCTTTTCCAATTGGAGGGCGGTGACCAGTGGTGTTCCGCAAGGATCAGTGCTGGGACCTTTGCTGTTTGTAGTCTATATAAATGATTTGGAGGAAAATGTAACTGGTCTGATTAGTAAGTTTGCAGACGACACGATGGTTGGTGGAATTGCGGATAGCGATGCAGACTGTCAGAGGATAGAGCAGGATTTTGATTGTTTGGAGATTTGGGCGGAGAGATGGCAGATGGAGTTTAATCCGGACAAATGCGAGGTTATGCATTTTGGAAGGTCAAATGCAGGTAGGGAATATACAGTGAATGGTAGAACCCTCAAGAGTATTGAAAGTCAGAGAGATCTAGGAGTACAGGTCCACAGGTCAATGAACGGGGCAACACAGGTGGAGAAGGTAGTCAAGAAGGCATACGGCATGCTTGCCTTCATTGGCCGGTGCATTGAGGAAAGAATTGGCAAGTCATGTTACAACTGTATAGAACCTTAATTAGGCAACACTTGGAGTATAGTGTTCAATTCTTGTCGCCACACGACCAGAAGGATGTCGAGGCTTTAGAGAGGGTGCAGAAGAGATTTAACAGAATGTTGCCTGGTATGGAGGGCATTAGCTATGAGGAGCGGTTGAATAAACTCGGTTTGTTCTCACTGGAACGAAGGAGGTTGAGGGGCGACCTGATAGAGGTCTACAAAATTATGAGGGGCATAGACAGAGTGGATAGTCAGAGGCTTTTCCCCGGGGTAGAGGGGTCAATTACTAGGGGGTATAGGTTTCAGTTGAGAGGGGCAAGGTTTAGAGTAGATGTACGAGGCAAGTTTTTTTACACAGAGGGTAGTGGGTGCCTGGAACTCGCTACCGGAGGAGGTGGTGGAAGCAGGGACGATAGTGACATTTAAGGGGCACCTTGACAAATACATGAATAGGATGGGAATAGAAGGATACGGACCCAGGAAGTGCAGAAGATTGTAGTTTAGTCGGGCAGCATGGTCGCCACGGGCTTGGAGGGCCGAAAGGCCTGTTCCTGTGCTGTACATTTTTGTTCTTGTTCTTTGTCAGTTTTGACTTAATTTTGTATTCACTAGGAATTTGAGTTATTTCTTTCATATTGTCCTGATCAAAAATGTTAACCAATCTAGAGTATATCTTGTCCACTTGAGCAGCTGCTTGCTTCTGCTTGGGTCCGAACAGAACTAGTGATTCAGCTTCTCTTTCTAACGCAAATTTACACAATGCTGTCAGAATCCCGATCGGATCTCTACTCGGCAGGGCTCTAGGCACCCTTACAAAGAATGATATGTCACCCTCCTGATCAATCACTTTCTCCCAAGATTTCCTCTGCTTCTTTAATTCTCCCCACTTTTGTTCCATTGCTCCATCTCTCTCGCCCGCATTCCAGGGCAAGAGGATTACACTAATTGCCATTTTTCGGATTTTTAAACTATATTTAGTTATAACTGCGACTGGCGGTCCCTTTCAGTCACGATCTGAAATTAAGGGATACGTACCCGTTGTGGGCAGTTATCTCAAATGTACCTAAGGCACTATCCTCCTGTGTTCGTTAAGGGTCGATTTATCGGTCCGCAAAGTTTCTAGGCGTCCCTATCGCTCCAGGTTCTATCCTCACAATCTGCCTGACTCCACGGAGGATTTATTTCTGGCCTACTTCTACCAGTTGGATGCAGGGCACTCGGTACGAGTTACCAAGCCGTCCTGCAGATGTTTACTCAGGGTTCGTATCTTCTAGTCTACTAACACTCGCACCCAACTGAATTTTATGTCCCAAGATCCTACATAATCCTTCGAAGTCAATCACCCATGACTTATCAAACTAAACTCGGCCGGTATAGTTTGCTCGCCGAGGAACTACTAATCTTCCAGGCGGCCCCGCTCAACCAGAAACTTCTAATATTCTAGCCTCGCCTCGCCGAGAGACTTCCAATATTCTAGGCGGCCCCGCTCAACTAGAAACTTCCAATATTCTAGCCTCCCGTCGCCTAGAAACTTCGAATATTCTAGGCGGTCCAACCTAGAAACTTCGAATATTCTAGGCCTCCACGCCGGGTGCCATGGAGTAATTTAGAACGACCCGCTGGGCCCTGAAGCCCCACAAACTTTCAACTTTCAAAATCAACCAGGTTTGGGCGCCATGTAGTGTTTACCTCACCACTATTAGAATTCCCTCTATACCAAAAAAGGGGTCAATTTATTCTGGGGATTCTCACTCCCCGACTCTTACGCAGACTTTGGCGAGTGCTATTCGGATCAAACTAGCGTTTCAAGTTATTCATAAATTCATAGATTCATAGAATTTACAGTGCAGAAGGAGGCCATTCGGCCCATCGAGTCTGCACCGGCTCTTGGAAAGAGCAACCTACCCAAGGTCCACACCTCCACCCTATCGCCATAGCCCAGCAACCACACCCAACACTATGTGCAATTCTGGACACTAAGGGCAATTTATCATGGCCAATCCACCTAACCTGCACATCTTTGGACTGTGGGAGGAAACCGGAGCACCCGGAGGAAACCCACGCACACACGGGGAGGATGTGCAGACTCCACACAGACAGTGACCCAAGCCGGAATCGAACCTGGGACCCTGGAGCTGTGAAACAATTGTGCTATCCACAATGCTACCGTGCTACCCTGGTTATCCCACGGTATAACCCGTATCTTCGTAGAAGGACTTTATTTACTTACCACTTAGTAACTTACACACGGGTCCAGCTTGCGAAGTGAAGTAAAGTAAATTTTTAAAAGAAAATAGTAATAACCACTCCTTCAGTTTATCAATTTGAACTTAACTTTATTTTCAAGTTAAAAGAGAATAACTACTTTTACAGAAAGGGAGAAAGATATTTTCTTGTTCGGACCAGTTGCAGACTTTCAAGTCTCTCTTGACAATCAGTTTTCTTCAGCTTTTGGTCTTCTGCTGACTTCTCTGGGCTGCTTGGTCTGTCGATGTTGCTTGTCCCATCACCGAGGAAGATTCTCTGATTATTTGCTCATTTTCCCGAGTTTTTATAGGCATTTGGGGCCCCTTAACCTCTGCACCTGGCACCCTTCAGACTGCCGGCTTGACAGTCCGAAAGCTTTAACAGTTTAGAAGCGAGGCGCTGCTTCAGCAGCGACAGCGCAGCTTCATCCTCACCAGCTCGCCATTCTGGACTGGACCTTTCTCGCTTTGCTTGACATGTCATAAATTTGTCTGTGCCTTAGTTCGCACTCTTTTGGTTTTATGTCTTTTTCAATGAGTTTTCTCAGATTCGACCCGGGTCATCTTCAGGTGAAGCTCATGTCATGTTCGGGTTATTCCCTCCTGACCCTAACTTTATCTGCTTTGGCCATCTTCCAAAGAGTTTTAACTTCAAATGTGATGTACGTTATAATGTAACCTTGTCACCTTCTAGTTTTCTTAATTTGTGAATCAGTTGTTTCACTTTATTACCAGTGTCAGCAACTTTTCACACTGAACAGTTGTGCCTTATCTTTTACTTAAGATTCTGGCTGCTTTACCTAATTGTTCAATAAAATAATTCATTACTTAAAGATTTGTGAAATACTGTTCCCTTTCACATAACTTTAAGAGTTTTTAAATCAATCAAATGTCTTTTCTAACTTGTGAATTAAAATAAAGCTCCTATCTGTTTTCTTCGCTCTGTGAAGTTGCTGCGTTGAAAACAGGCTGCTGCTTTTTACCCCTTGTGGGACTTCTCCCTTTCATTTAAAAGCCTCAGGCATTCTCAGTGTTACTTTCATGTTTCAAATGTCATATTCTTCTGAGTTTTCACAACACCCTGTAACAATCTCAAACTAACCCCACTGTCCCACCCTCTCCCCATAGCCCTGTATCAATCCCAACCTAACCCCACTGTCCAACTCTATCCCCATAGCCCTGTATCAATTCCAAACTAACCCCACTGTCCCACTCTCTCCCCATAGCCCTGTAATAATCCCCAAACAAACCCCACTGCCCCACTCTCTCCCCATAGCCCTGTAACAATCCCAAACTAACCCCACTGTCCCACTCTCTCCCCATAGCCCTGTAACAATCCCAAACTAATCCCACTACCCCACTCTCTCCCCATAGCCCTGTAACAATCTCAAACTAATCCCACTGCCCCACTCTCTCCCCATACCCCTGTATCAATCCACAAACTAATCCCACTGCCCCGATCTCTCCACATACCCCTGGATCAATCCACAAACTAATCCCACTGCCCCGCTCTCTCTCCATTGCCCTGGATCAATCCACAAACTAATGTCACTGCCCAACTCTCTCCACATAGCCCTGTGTCAATCCTCAAACTAATCCCACTGCCCCGCTCTCTCCCCATAGCCCTGTATCAATCGCAAACTAACCCCACTGCCCCGCACTCTCCCCATAGCCCTGTATCAATCCCAAACTAATCCCACTGCCCCACCCTCTCCTCATAGGCCTGTATCAATCCACAAACAAATCCCACTGCCCACCTCTCCCCAATAGACGTGTATCAATCTACAAACTAATCCAACTGCTCGACCCCATCCCCCGAGCACTGTATCAATCTACAAACTAACCCCACTGCCCCGACCTCTCCACATAGTCGTGTGTCAATCTACAATCTAAACCCACTGCTCGACTCCCTCTCCATAACGATGTATCACTCCACAAACTAGTCCCACTGCACGACTCGCTGCCCATTAACCTGTATCAATCCCCAAACTAAAGCCACTGCTCGACTCCCTCCCCATGGCTGTGTATCAATCCCCAAACTAATCCCACTGCCCTGCTCTCTCCCCATAGCCCTGTATCAATCCCAATCTAATTCCACTGTCCCACTCTCTCCCCATAACCCTGTATCAATCCCCAAACTAATTCCACTGTCCCACTCTCTCCCCATAACCCTGTATCAATCCCCAAACTAATCCCACTGCTCGGCTCACTCCCAAAAGCCATGCATCAAGCTGCAAATTAAACCCACTGCTCGACTCCCTCCCCATCGTCCTGTATCAGTCCACAAACTAATCACGCTGCCCTACTCTCCCCCTCCATTGTCCTGTATGAATCTCAAGACTTTTCCCACTGCCCCTCTCTCCCACATAGCCCTGTGTCAAGCCCCAAACTAATCCCACTGCCCCACTCTCTCCCCATAGCCCTGTCTCTTTCCCCAAACTAATCCCCCTGCCCCACCCTCCCCGTAGCCCAGTGTCAATCCCCAAACTAACCCCACTCCCCCAGCCTCTCCCTGTTGCCCTGGACAATTCCACAAACTGATCCCACTTCTCCAGCCTCTCCCTATTGTCCTGAATCGTTCCACAAATAGATGCCACTGCCCCAGACTCTCCCTATTGAACTGGATCATTCCACAAACAGATCCCACTGCCCCAGCCTCTCCCTAATGTCCTGGATCATTCCACAAACAGATCCCACTGCCCCAGCATCTCGCTAATGTCCTGGATCATTCCACAAACAGATCCCACTGCCCCAGCCTCTCCCTAATGTCCTGGATCATTCCACAAACAGGTCCCACTGCCCCAGACTCTCCCTATTGTACTGGATCATTCCACAAACTGATCCCACTGCCCCAGCGTCTCTCTAATGTCCTGGATCATTCCACAAACAGGTCCCACTGCCCCAGCCTCTCTCTATTGTACTGCATCATTCCACAAACAGATCCCACTGCCCAGACTCTCCCTATTGTCCTGGATCATTCCACAAACAGGTCCCACTGCCCCAGACTCTCCCTATTGTACTGGATCATTCCACACACAGATCCCACTGCCCCAGCCTCTCTCTATTGTACTGGATCATTCCACAAACATATCTCACTGCCCCAGCCTCTCCCTATTGTACTGGATCATTACACACACAGATCCCACTGCCCCAGCCTCTCCCTATTGTACTGGATCATTCCACAAATAGATCCCACTGCCCCAGACTCTCCCTATTGTCCTGGATCATTCCACAAACAGGTCCCACTGCCCCAGACTCTCCCTATTGTACTGGTTAATTCCACACACAGATCCCACTGCCCCAGCCTCTCTCTATTGTACTGGATCATTCCACAAACATATCCCACTGCCCCAGCCTCTCCCTATTGTACTGGATCATTACACACACAGATCCCACTGCCCCAGCCTCTCCCTATTGTACTGGATCATTGCACAAACAGATCCGACTGCCCAGACTCTCCCTATTGTACTGGATCATTCCACAAACAGGTCCCACTGCCCCAGACTCTCCCTATTGTACTGAATCATTCCACAAATAGATCCCACTGCCCCAGCGTCTCTCTCTGGTCCTGGATCATTCAACAAACAGATGTCACTGCCCCAGCCTCTCTCTATTGTACTGGATAATTCCACAAACAGATCCCACTGCCCCAGCCTCTCTCTTTGGTCCTGGATCATTCAACAAACAGATCTCACTGCCCGAGTCTCTCTCTATTGTTCTGGATCATTCCACAAACATATCCCACTGACCCAGACGCTCCCGATTGCCCTGGCTAATTTCACAAACAGATCCCACTGCCCAGCCTCTCTGTATGGTCCTGGATCATTCTACAAACAGATCCCACTGCCCCAGCCTCTCCCTAATGTCCTGGATCATTTCACAAACAGATCTCATTGCCCCAACCTATCCCTAATGTCGTGGATAATTGCACGAACAGATCCCACTGCCCCAGCCTCTCCCTAATGCCCTGGATAATTCTACAAACAGATCCCACTGCCCAAGACTCTCCCTGTTGTTCTGGATCATTCCAGGAACAGACCCCACTTCCTATGGCTTCTCCCTATGGCTCTGGATCATTCCACACATAGATTGGACCTCAAAGGTAGTGATCTCAGGATAACTCCCGGTGCCACGTTACTGTCAGAGGAGAAATGACAGGATATATAGGGTGAATACGCGGCTGAAGAGCTGGTGTCAGGAGGATGGTTTCAGATTCCTGGCGAATTGGGACCGGTTCTGGTGGGGGTGGGACCTGCACAAACTGGACCGGTTAAACCTGGGCAGGTCTGGAATTGATGTCTGGTGAGTGGGGGGGGGGGGGGGGGTGTTATTTCCGAGACCGGTTGGCGACGGTTTAAACTAATATGCCAAGGGGGTGGGAACCCATGCAAGGAGACAGAGCGCACGAAGGCGCAAGGGCAAAAGCAAAAGGTAGAAAAATGAATAAGAAAAGTGATAGGTGGAGAAACAGAGGCCAAAATTCAAACAGGGCAGTGGAGAAAAATATTGGGAGCAAGAAAAACATTGTAAAAAAGACCAACTTTGAAGCTCTGTGCCTTAATGCACGGAGCATTTGCAATAAAGTAGATGAAGAATCGTGCAGAACTATATCAATGCGCATGATATAATTGGGACTACGGAGATATGGCTGTAGGGTGGACTCGGATGGGAACTGAATGTCCCAGCGTTCTCAATATTTAGGAAGAACAGGTATAAAAGAAAAGGACCTGGCGTGGCACTGCTGGTTTAAGAGGACATTAACACAATAGTGAGAAAGGATATAGCTCTGACAATGTGGAATCTGTATGAGCTGAGAAATACCAAGGGGCAAAAAACATTAGTGGGTGTCATATATAGTTGATTCGGAGACTAGCGTGCTGAATCAGAATAAAGGGAACTATGAGGATATGAGCCGTGAGTCGGCCTTGATGGATTGGGGAGAGTTACGTTAAAGGATGAGAGTGGATAGACAATAGCAAACATTCAAGAAACGCATGGAGGAACGACAACAACTGTTCATTCCTGTCTGGCACAAAAGGAAAGGCGGTAAGAGGGCCAATCCATGGCTTACAAAGGAAATTAGAAATAGCATACGATACAAGGAAGAAGCATACAGATCGGCCAAGAAAAATAATAGGGTTGAGGATTGGGAGCAGTTTAGAATTCAGCAAAGAAGGACGAAGGGATTGATGAAGAAGGGAAAGTGCAATACGAAAGGAAGCTAGACGGGAACATAAAGACTGGCGCTTAAGGTTTCGACAGATATGTGAAGAGAAAGAGATTGGTAAAATGAAATGTAGGCCCACTACAGACAGAAACAGGGGAATGCATAATAAGGGACAAAGAAATGGCTCAGCAATTGAATACATAATTTGGTCCTATATTCACAAATGAGATCACAAATCAGATCCCAGAAATGTTGGAGAATGAAAGGTTCAGTTAGAGGAAGAACTGAGGGAGATAAACATTAGTAGAGAAATGGTGCTGGAAAACTGATGGAATTGAAGGCGGATAAATCCCCAGGGCCTGAGAATCTGCATCCCGGAGTGCTTAAACAGGTGGCTCTGGAAACAGTGGATGCATTGGTGGTCATCTTCCGGGATTCTATAAACTCTGGAACTGTCCTGCAGATTGGAGGGCAGCTCACGTCTCTCCCACATTCAAAAAGGGAGGTAGAGAGAAAACAGGGAAGCATAGACCAGTCAGTCTAACATCGGTAGTGGAGAAAATGCTTGAATCCATTATCAAGGACTTAATAGCGGAATATTTAGAAGATAGTGTCAAGATCAGTGAGACTCAGCATGGAGTTATGAAGGGAAAGTCATGCTTGATAACTCTGTTATAATTTTTGAAGAGGTCACCAGTACAGTTGACAAGGGTGAGCCAGTCGATGTGATATATTTGGACTTTCATAAGGCGGTTGACAATGTCCCGCATGAGAGATTATTGTGCAAAATTAAAACGCATGGGATTGGAGGAAATGTACTGAGGTAGATAGAAAACTGATTGGTAGAGATGAGCAAAGACTAGGGGTTGATAGATCCTTTTCAAGTTGGCAGACAGTAACCAGTGGGATATCACAGCGATCGGTGCTGGGACCCCAGCAATTCACAATATATATTAATGATTTGGATGAGGGAACAAAATGTAACACCTCATGGTTTGCAGAGGATACCAAATTAGGTGGGAGGGTGAATTGTGACGAGGATGCAGGGATCCTACAGCAAGATCTGGAGGTTGGGCGAGTGGACAAACTAATGGCAGATGCAGTATAGTTTGGATAAATGTGAGGTTATTCATTTTGGAAGTAAAAACAGAAAGGCACATTACTAGCTGAATGGTTGGGAGAGGGGAGTGTGCAGTGGGGCCTGGGTGTTCCTGCGCACCATTCGCTGAAGGCAAGTATGCTTGTGCAGCAGGCGTTAAAGAAGGCTAATGGTGGGCAGCACGGTGGTGCAGTGGTAGCACTGCAGTCTCATGGCGCCGAGGTCCCAGGTTCGATCACGGCTCTGGGTCACTGTCCGTGTGGAGTTTGCACATTCTCCCCGTGTTTGCGTGGATTTCGCCCCCACAACCCAAAGATGTGCAGGTTGGGTGGATTGAACACACCAAATTGCCCCTTACCTGGAAAAATGAATTGGGTACTCCAAATTTTCAAAAAAGAAGGCTAATGGTATGTTGGCCTACATTGCGAGAGGTTTCGAATACAGAAGCAGGGATGTGTTGCTGCAATTGTGCAGGGCCTTGGTGAGGCCACACTTGAAGTATTGTATACAGTTTTGGTCTCCTTCTCTGAGGAATGATGTTTTTGCTCTCGAGGGATTGCAGCGAAGGTTTACGAGATTAATTCCAGGGATTGCGGGATTTTCATGTGAGGATTGTTTGACTAGGTTGGGATTGTTCTCGCTGGAGTTCAGAAGAATGAGGGGGCGGGGGAGATCTCATAGAGACTTATAAAATCTAACAGGAGGACGAGACAGGGTAGATGCAGCGAAGATGTTACCAATGGTGGGTGTGTCCAGAACCAGGGGTCACAGCCTGAGGATTCAGGGTAAACCATTTCGGACAGACATAAGGATACATTTCTTCACACAAAGAGTGGTGAGTCTGTGGAATTCATTACCACAGACAGTAGTTGATGCTAAAACTTTGAATATATTCAAGTGGCGGCTGGATATAGCACTTGGGGAGAATGGGACCAAAGGCTATGGGGAGAAAGCAGGATTAGGCTGTTGAGTTGAATGATCTGCCATGATCGCGATGAATGGCGGAGCGGGCTCGAAGCACAAATGTTCTCTTCCTGCTCCTATCTTCAATGTATTCTATATGTATCTAAAAACCCCGTCTGTACCTGCACCCTGCTTCCCCAAACACCATTCACTCTCTCCTATATACGTCCAACTCCAACTGCTTACATCCTTCAGTTCCGTCTATTCACAACTCCATAGTCCACTGTCATCCAGACGCTCCCCAGCACAATCTGTCCAATCAGTCCTAGCATGGTCCTGTACAAAAACCCTCAACGCCTTGGCCTTCTGTTGTCACACCCCTTCCCCCCTACATACCTTCACACTGCACATCATCGTCGTTGGTTACCCTCCATACCTATCCACACCCTCTGTCTCATATCTTCAAGTAATCTGTTAACCCCTCCAAATAATCAGCCATCCTGTCCACAAAACACTTGACCAAAGCATTCCACTCCACCGCTCCTAATGTCACTCCCTGTCCACACCCACACTTGCACATTCTCCAGACAAAAATGCCTTAATCCGTTCCCTTACGGCTACCAAACCTTTGAAACTCGAATATACGCAATTATAGCCAGGCCGTTTCATTGCCTTCATTATCCACTTTTTCACCTCTTCTGCTAACTCAATAACCACCTCCACACCTCCACTATCATTCCTCCACTCATCATGCAACATCCATCTCATTTTCGTCCCTTCACCGGACCATTTTCAAGCTCTCCAAGGAACCCGCAGCTTGGCCTACTCCCAATGACGTATCTCTACAGCAATTACTATTCGATATTGACCACCGCCGTTCCACTTCAACATATTGTTGCCCTCCCCCAGAAGCTATTACAATGAGGGTCCACAGCGTTAACCACGTGGGTGTTCAGCACCCTCCCCCATTTCATCTCCATCACGTGTTCATCCTGCAGCACAAAGCAACTGATGATTCTCTTCTCTGCGGCAATGTTTCAATTCCATCTCTACTACCCGTCCGGCTTCTGGCATCTCGAACCATATTCTAAATCAGCCCACATAGACTGCAGCATGTCAGTTTGAACTGCTCCTCTGAACTGCCTCATTCGCTGCTTATTTCTGTTATTAGAATAATACCTTGACTTCAAATGTAATGACCATTGTTGCAGATCGACCAAAAAAATGTTTGAAGTGTAAGCATGTTCTCAGGACAATCAATACAGGGGCTGGAGTCTCTAATCCCACGGCCGTGTCCACGCCATCGTAAACGCCATCGCAATTTACGTGAACGGGTCGCTCTCATGTCTAATTCTGGCCCCAACATGGCGCTGGAGTGGTTCGCGCCGCTCCAGCTGCAGATCCCGGCGGGAACTGGGCACCGCAGACTCTGCGCATGCGCAGATGCACCGGCACCAACGAGGACATGCACAGTGACGCCAGTGCCAAATTGCGCATGCGCAGTGGCCTACTTCAACGCGCCGGACGCGATGCAACATGGCACAGGGACAGGGGCCGGCGCGCAGGAAAGGAGGCCCCCAGCCACATAGGCCGACCCGCCGATCAGTGGGTCCCGATCGCGGGCCAGGCAACATCGGAGTTCCCCCCTGGGGTCGGAACCCCCTCCCCCCTGATGTGCCATCAATGAACACAAGACGAGTAGTGAACGTAACTGAAGCTATAATAGACTAAACAGAACACCTCCTGGCCTCTGATCCCGAACGGGTCAGAGGCGGAGACCAGCCACCTTTATACCGAGCCCGAGTGGAGGCGGAGCCAGCCACCTTTATACCGAGCCCGAGGGGAGGCGGAGCCAGCCACCTTTATACCGAGCCCGAGGGGAGGCGGAGCCAGCCACCTTTATACCGAGCCCGAGGGGAGGCGGAGCCAGCCACCTTTATACCGAGAGCGAGGGGAGGCGGAGACCTCGGCAGTGGTTTACCACATTACATGTAATACAGTAGCCGTTTACCACAATGCACATATTATACACTCCAGCGGTTTACCACATTCACCCCCTATTAAAAACAAGAGTCCAGCGGGGGTGAAGTGGACTTAAAGATTAGTTCTGTCGGGGGCCTTGATCTTCCGCCGTGATCGCCTCAGTCCCGGCTGTGGTGTGGGCACCGGTGTCGAGATGTACACCAGGAGCGTGTTGTCCTCTTCCTCACCCAGTAGTTGAGTCGATGGAGGGGGGGGGGGAGATGTATGGGCGGGGGTGGGGGTGATGATTGCCGTTGGGCCTGTGGGTGCCAGTTCTTTAGGTAGGTGGGTAGAGGTGGGGGAAGACGGTGTAGGGTCAGGGGTGGTGGTGGTCGTTGGGGAACCTGCAAATGCTAAATCCCGGAGGGAACCTGTGTCCTGTCGCCCGTCATGATGTGCCACGTAGGCATATTGTGGATTGGCCTGGAGGAGCAGGACCTTCTCGATGAGGGGATCTGATTCAAGGTGCCTCGCATGCTTCCCGAGATGGACGGGCCCTGGGATTGTCAGCCAGGACGGAAGCGAGACCCTGGAGGTGGATGACGTGGGGAAGGCACACATATGCTGGTGAGGGGTCTCGTTGGTGGCAGTGCACAGCGACCGGATGGAGTGCAGCGCATCGGGGAGGACCTCCTGCCAGCGGGAGACGAGGAGACGTCTAGACCATAGGGCCAGGAGGACGGCCTCTCAGACCGTCGCGTTCTCCCTCTCCACCTGTCTGTTGCCCTGGGGGTTGTAGCTGGTCGGCCCTGCTAGAGGCGATGCCCTTGGCTAAGCAGGAACTGACGTAACTCGTCGCTCATGAAGGAGGAAACTGGATCGCGATGGATGGAGGTGGGGAACCCAAACAAGAGGAAAATACTATGCAGGGCCTTGATGACGGTGGCAGCGGTCATGTCAGGGCATGTTATGGCGTAAGGGAAACCTGAGTACTCATCAATGACGTTGAGGCAGTATATGTTACGGTCAGTGGAGGGGTCCTTTGAAGTCGATGCTGAGGCGCTCAAAGTAGCGAGAGGCCTTTACCAGGTGCACCCTTTCTGGCCGATAGAAGTGTGGTTTGCAGTCTGCGCAGACCTCGCAGTCCCTGGTCACGGTCCTGATCTCCTCGGTGGAGTAAGGCAGGTTGCGAGCCTTGATAAAGTGAAAAAAACTGATGACCCCCGTGTGATGGAGGTCATTGTAGAGGGCCCGAAGTCGGTCTACTTGTGCGCTGGCACATGTACCGTGGGGTAGGGCATCTGGGGGCGCATTGAGCTTCCCAGATCGAAACAAGATATCGTAGTTGTAGGTGGAGAGCTCGATCCTCCAACGCAGAATCTTGTCGTTCCGGATTTTGCCCTGCTGTGTATTGATAAACCTGAAGGCAACCGACCGTTGGTCAGTGAGGAAAGTGAATCGCCTGCCGGCCAGGTAATGCCTCCAATGTCGCAGAGCTTCTACTATGGCCTGGGCCTCCTTTTTGACGGAGGAGTGTCGAATTTCGGAGGCATGGAGGGTACGGGAGAAGAAAGCCACGGGCCTGCCCACCTGGTTGAGGGTAGCGGCGAGAGCAAAGCCAGACGCATCGCTCTCCACCTGGAGCTAAATGGACTCATCCACAGCGTGCAGTGTGTCTTTGGCAATATTTGCCTTGATGGGGTTGTAGACCAGGCGGGCCTCAGCCGTCAGGGGAAAAATGGTGCATTTAATAAGGGGACGGGCCTTGTCCGCATAATTGGGGACCCACTGATCATAGTAAGAGAAGAACCCCAGGCATGTCTTCAGGGTCCTGTGGCCATGGGCGAGGGGGAGTTCCAGGAGGGGGCGCATGCGGTCGGGGTCGGGCCCGAGGAGTCCATTTTCTACAACTTAGCCAAGGATGGCGAGGCAGGTTGTGCAGAAAACGCTTTTTTCCTTATTATCGGTGAGGTTCAGGAGTTTAGCAGTGTGGAGGAAGTGCCGGAGGTTTTCGTAATGGTCCTGCTGGTCATGGCCGCAGATGGTGACATTATCTAATTACGGGAACGTGGCCCGCAGCCCGCACTGGTCAACCATTCAGTCCATTTCTCGTTGGGAAACCGAGACCCCATTGGTGACGCCGAAGAGAACCCTGAGGAAGTGGTAGAGGCGGTCATCGGCCTCAAAGGCAGTGCATTGGCGGTCATCCGGGCGGATAGGGAGCTGGTTCTACGTGGACTTCAAGTCAACTGGATGAAGCTGTCTGTGCTCCGGGAGTCGGAAAGGCAGGACCGTCTCGTGCCCCTTGATCCGGACGGTCATTTTAGATTTTGTGGGCTGATGTGGCCGGGACTGGTCGAGCGTGATGGCAGCGAGCTTCAGAAGGTGACGGGTAGGCCTGTCGGAGGTAGAGGCGGCCAGCATACTACCGGGTGAGCAGGGCTCGCGGGAGGCTGCATAGTGGTCCCAAAATGGCGGCCCCCATGAGTCGCGCATGGCGGGTGGCATCGGAGATGGCGTCAAAGATTGTGGCCCCCCTGGTTCGCGCGTGGCGGGTGGAGTACAAGATGGCAGCAAAGAAGTCGGCCCCATGGGTCCCACGTGGCGGGCGAAATCGAAGATGGCGCAAAGATGGCAGCGCCCACAGGTCGCACAAGGCGGGTGGCGCGGCAGCTGGGGGCGGCTCCAAAGGGCAGCAGGCATCGCTGCTTGGCCCAGGTGTTTTAGGGAGATCTCGGACCTGGAAGGCTTTCGCAAAGCGGCCATTCCTCCCACAGCCGTTGCAAGTCGCGTTCCGTGCAGGGCAGCGTTGTCTGGGAAGCTTACCCTGGCCGCAAAAGTAGCACTTCGGGCTTCCGGCGTTGGCAGGCTGCTGTGCAGCAGATGATTGGGCCGCACTCGAGTCGGATGATGGCGGCGCCCACGAGGTCCACGGGGGTGCCGTGTGGTCGGAGGTGTAGGCCTCCATGTTCTGGAAGGCGACATCCAGCGAGTTTGAGAGCTGCACTGTCTCTGGGAGGCCGAGTGCATAATCTCGCAATCGCTGGCGGATGTAATTCGATTTCATATCTGGGACATAGCCATCCCTGATCAGCAGCTCCGTGTGGTAGCCGATACCGCCTGGCAAGCACAGTTCCGGCCGAGTACCCGCAAGGCATGCAGGAATTCGGCTCATAATTCCCCAAGGCGTTGTCGCCTCGTGGCAAGAACGTGCCTCACATACACCTCGTTTACAGACTTTAACATTGTCCCTTCAGCAGTATTATCGCCTCCGAATACGAGGGGCGTCTCTGATGAGAAGGAAATCTTGCGGGCTCATCCGTGTGTTGAAATTCTGCTGCTTTTGGAGGTTGGTGAAGTCTTCGGTGGCGGATCTGAGGTACGCTTCGAAGCACCAGTGCTCGAATGTTGCAGTGGCGTCGGCTGCCTGTGGGTCCAGCTCCAGGCCTGAGCGATGAATTCATCTTCGACGTTTAGTCCATTAAATTGATGTGCCATCAATGAACACAAGACGAGTGGTGAACGTAACCGAGGCTTTAATAGACGAAACATAAAGCCTCCTGGCCTCTGATCCCGAACTGGGTCAGAGGCGGAGACCAGCCACCTTTATACCGAGCCCGAGGGGAGCCGGAGCCATCGGACAGTGGTTTACCACATTACATGTAATACAGTCGCCGATTACCACAATACACATATTATATACTACAGTGGTTTACACCCCCTCCCACCCCCCACAAGCCGATACCCGACCCTTACACGCCGAGGACCCGCCAGCTCAGAGCGTTTATTCTGTATTTTCTTTTATTCCCTTTTCTTCTCATGTACTTAATGATCTGTTGAGCTTCTCGCAGAAAAATACTTTTCACTGTACCTCGGTACACGTGACAATAAACAAATCCAAATCCAAATCCAAGTGAGAACAGCGCAGGCGGCACTCGGCTCCTTTCTTATGGACGATCCAGGCTGGAGAATCGCCAGGCCGTCCACGTAGAGTGGCCCGCGAACGGTTTCGCGCCAACCACGCTGGCGCCAATGGCGCCGATTCTCTGCACTGCGGAGAACCACGTGCCGGCGTCGGGTGGCGCGGCCCGTTCGCGGGAATTCTCTGGCCTCGCGCCGGGCAGGGAGAATCCTGACACACACATTTTTCGTTTAAAATTGTCGAACATTTATTAAATTATTACAGGTACTGAATAATGAGTGTGTGTTAAGTAAACTCATAAATAAGTGAAGAGGATGACGGAAAAATGGGCCATGAACTGGGATTAATTAGTAGAATGGTTCGGTGGAAATAAGCATCAATATCCAATTGGACCCATTTGATTTTTACATTTTTTTCAGTGTTGTGAAGTAATTTGACAAATGAACAAATTGCAGTATTTGAGTGGGCCTCGCGTATTGGATGTATTTTCTTCAGTCATTGGATTGCAGATATTGGTCAATTGAATGCTGGTTAATTTTTACAAAAATAATTGTTTAAAACATCAGTTAAAATTATTTGACCTTCTGCTGATTGGATTTTGTAATGTTGGATGATAATTGTCATGTACTTGAAATGGGACAAGGAGAATGTGCGTCCCGTCTTCAGTAATGTTTCCCCCAACATTTCGCTAATTTCCCTATCAGTGTAAAGGGATATTTGATCGCACTGAGCAGCAGGTTTCTGAACTTTCTCTGGGTTATTGTGTAAATAGCTGTGTTGGTGCAGGAGCTCAGAAGCTGCAGCATAATCCCAGCCTGTTGAAAATCAGGAAAGGTAGCAAGTAGGGATCTGCTCTTGAAGGCCGACATAATTCTAACGTGGATGAAATATATAACTGTTGTCATCCAGAGCAGGATAAAACTACTGGATATTGCAAAGAGTAACACAATGGATCGTCTCCGGTTCATCAGCTCAGGATCCTTTTCATCCCTGTCACTGCTGTGCTGCCGGAGGCTCATTCGACCGCGACTGGCGATTAAAATGCGTCTGACGGTGACAATATTAAAGAACACAATCAGAAAGAATGGAATCACTGGGATTAGCAGCTGCTCAATCCAAGAATATGCTATCCAAATCGGCTCAATGAAAAAATGTGTGGACAGCTGGCATCCCCACGGCATCCAGTTGTAATAGGAGGAATACAGGAAGGGCCAGGGAATGTTCTTCAAGCAGACCAGCGAGCTCACAGTGGTGATAACAACAACAGCAGTTTTCTCGGTGCAGTATTTGGTTTTCAGCTTCTGACAGCAAATGGCCACCAGGCGATCAAAGGTAAAAGAGACCGTCAACCAAACAGAAATGTCGATTGCGGTGGGAGACATGAAGAGAATGAATCTGCAAATGGGAGTGTACAGCAGGAAAGTGTAATGTCAATATATTTCAGCAATGCGATGTAAGATTACATTCCAGACAATAACCATGAGATCGGCTGCCGCCATCGCTACCAGATAGCGAGCGATGCATTTGGAGAGGCCACAGTTTTTGAAAGACAGGATTGCGATTGTGACGATGTTCACTGTGAGAAGGAGAATAGAAACCAGTTAGAATAATAATGTCACAAGCAGGCGCACATGAACACTGCGATGAGGTTACTGTGGAAGTCGCCACATGTTCCGGTACACAGAGAGAAAATTCACAAAGTCAAATTCACATGTAACACACACATATTTCGTGACTTTCGGGAGGAAACCGGTGCATCCGGAGGAAACCCACGTGGACACGGGGGGAACGTGCAGACTCCACGCAGACAGTGATCCAAGCCGGGAATCGAACCTGAGACTCTGGAGCTGTGCAGCAACAGTCTTGATGACTGTGTTACCGCCAGGTTATAGTCCGGGAAGAACATAACATAAGAACATAAGAATTAGGAGCAGGAGTAGGCCATCTGGCCCCTCGAGCCTGCTCCACTATTCAATGAGATCATGGCTGATCTTTTGTGGACTCAGCTCCACTTTCCGGCCCGAACACCATAACCCTTAATCCTTTTATTCTTCAAAAAACGATCTATCTTTATCTTAAAAACATTGAATGAAGGAGCCTCTACTGCTTCACTGGGCAAGGAATTCCATAGATTCACAACCCTTTGGGTGCAGACGTTCCTCCTAAACTCAGTCCTAAATCTACTTCCCCTTATTTTGAGGCTATGCCCCCTAGTTCTGCTTTCACCCGCCAGTGGATACAACCTGCCCGCATCTATCCTATCTATTCCCTTCATAATCTCATATGTTTCTATAAGACCCCCCCTCATCCTTCTAAATTCCAACGAGTGCAGTCCCAGTCTATTCAACTTATCCTCGGAATCCAACGCCTTCAGCTGTGGGATTAACCTAGTGAATCTCCTCTGCACACCATCCAGTGCCAGTACGTCCTTTCTCAAGTAAGGAGACCAATACTGAACACAATACTCCAGGTGTGGCCTCACTAACACCTTATACAATTGCAGCAGAACCTCCATAGTCTTAAACTCCACCCCTCTAGCAATGAAGGACAAAATTCCATTTGCCTTCTTAATCACCTGTTGCACCTGAAAACCAACTTTTTGCGACTCAGGCACTAGCACACCCAGGTCTCTCTGCACAGCACCATGTTTTAATATATCATCATTTAAATAATAATCGATTTTGCTGTTATTCCTACCAAAATGGATTACCTCACATTTGTCAACATTGTATTCCATCTGCCAGACCCTAGCCCATTCACTTAGCCTATCCAAATCCCTCTGCAGTCTTCCAGTATCCTCTGCACTTTTTGCTTTACCACTTATCTTAGTGTCGTCTGCAAACTTGGACACATTGTCCTTGGTCCCCAACTCCAAATCATCGATGTAAATTGTGAACAGTTGTGGGCCCAACACTGATCCCTGAGGGACACCACTAGCTTCAGACTGCCAACAAGAGAAACACCAATTCATCCCCACTTTTTGCTTTATATTAATTAACCAATCCTCTATCCATGCTACTACTTTCCCCTTAATGCCATGCATCTTTATGTTATGCAACAACCTTTTGTGTGGCACCTTGTCAAAGGCTTTCTGGAAATCCAGATATACCACATCCATTGGCTCCCCGTTATCTACCGCACTGTTAATGTCCTCAAAAAATTCCACTAAATTAGTTAGGCACGGCCTGCCCTTTATGAGCCCATGCTGCGTCTGCCCAATGGGACAATTTCCATCCAGATGCCTCGCTATTTCTTCCTTGATGATAGATTCCAGCATCTTTCCGACTACCGAAGTTAAGCTCACTGGCCTATAATTACCCACTTTCTGCCTACCTTCTTTCTTAAACAGAGGTGTCACGTTTGCTAATTTCCAATCCGCCGGGACCACCCCAGAGTCTTGTGAATTTTGGTAAGTTATCACTAGTACATTTGCAATTTCCCTCGCCATCTCTTTTAGCACTCTGGGATGCATTCCATCAGGTACAGGAGACTTGTCTACCTTTAGCCACATTAGCTTGCCCATCACTACCTCCTTGGTGATAACAATCCACTCAAGGTCCTCACCTGTCATAGTCTCATTTCCACCAGTCACTGGCATGCTATTTGTGTCTTTCACTGTGACAACCGACCCAAAAAACCTGTTCAGTTCCTCAGCCATTTCCTCATCTCCCATTATTAAATCTCCCTTCACATCCTCTAAAGAACCAATCTTTACCTTAGCCACTCTTTTTTGTTTTATGTATTTGTAGAAACATTTACTATCTGTTTTTATATTCTGAGCAAGTTTACTCTCGTAATCTATCTTACACATCGTTATATGTTTTTTAGTTGCTTTCTGTTGCCCCCTAAAGATTTCCCAGTCCTCTAGTCACCCACTGATCGTTGCTACTTTGTATGTTTTTTCCTTCAATTTGATACTCTCCCTTATTTCCTTAGATATCCACTGTCGATTTTCCCTCTTTTTACCGTCTTTCCTTTTTGTTGGCATAAAACTTTGCTGTGCACTGTGAAAAATCTCTTGGAAGGTTCTCCACTGTTCCTCAACTGTTTCACTATAACGTCTTTGCTCCCAGTCTACCTTAGCTAGTTCTTCTCTCATCCCATTGTAATCTCCTTTGTTTAAGGACAAAACACTAGTGCTTGATTTTACCTTCTCACCCTCCATCTGTGTTTTAAATTCCACCATATTGTGATCGATCCTTCAGAGAGGATCCCTAACTATGAGATCCTGAATCAATCCTGTCTCATTACACAGGACCAGATCTAGGACCGCTTGTTCCCTCGTAGGTTCCATTACATACTGTTCTAGGAAACTATCGCGGATACATTCTATAAACTCCTCCTCAAGGCTGCCTTGACCGACCTGGTTAAACCAATCAACATGTAGATTAAAATCCCCCATGATAACTGCTGTACCATTTCTACATGCATCTGTTATTTCTTTGTTTATTGCCTGCCCCACCATTATGTTACTATTTAGTGGCCTATAGATTACTCCTATCAGTGACTTTTTCGCCTTACTATTCCTGATTTCCACCCAAATGGATTCAACCTTATCCTCCATAGCACCGATGTCATCCCTAACTGTTGCCCGGAAGTAATCCTTAAATAACAGAGCTACACCACCTCCCTTACCATTCACTCTGTCCTTGCGAAAAGTTTGATACCATCGGACATTTAACTCCCAGTCGTGACCATCCTTTAACCATTTTTCAGTAATGGCCACTAAATCATAGTCATTCACGATGATTTGCGCCATCAACTCATTTACCTTATTCCGAATACTACGAGCATTCAGGTAAAGTACACTTATGTTGGCTTTTTTTTACCTCTGTTCTGAATCTTAACACCTCGATCAGTAACCTCTCCGAAGTTATAATTCCTCTTAACCTTTCTCCTAATTTTCCTTGTCGTCGAACCCATATCTTCATGTAACAACCTGCCGCGTCGCTTACCATTAATGTTTTCACTTCCCGTTTTATTTATTTTAGTATTCCTGGTCCTATTCACTGAGCTCCCCTCAGTCACTGTATCTTGTACTCTGCCCTTTTTGATTTTTGATTCTGTCTTCTCTGCCTTACACTTTCCCCCTTACTGCCTTTTATTTCTGTCCCTGTTTTACTACCTTCCAACTTCTTGCATCAGTTCCCATATCCCTGCCACATTAGTTTAAACTCTCCCCAACAGCTCTAGCAAACATCGGTTCCAGTCCTGCCCAGGTGCAGACCGTCCGGTTTGTACTGTTCCCACCTTCCCCAGAACCGGTTCCAATGTCCCAGGAATTTAAATCCCTCCCTCTTGCACCATCTCTCGAGCCACGTATTCATCCTCTCTATCCTGACATTCCTACTCTGACTAGCTCGTGGCCCTGGTAGCAATCCCGAGATTACTACCTTTGAGGTCATACATTTTAGTTTATCTCCTAGCATCCTAAATTCAGCTTGTAGGGCCTCGTCCCGCTTTTTTACTATCGTTGGTGCCTATGTGCACCACGACAGCTGGCTGTTCACCCCCCCCCCCTCCCAGAATGTCCTGCAGCCGCTCCGTGACGTCCTTGACCCTTGTATCAGGGAGGCAACATACCATACTGGTCTCGATTGCGTCCGCAGAACCGCCTGTCTATTCCCCTTACAATTGAGTCCCCTATCACTAAAGCCCTGCCATTCTTCTTCCTGCTCAGCTGCGCAGCAGAGCCAGCCACGATGCCATGAACCTGGCTGCTGCTGCCTTCCCCTGGTGAACCATCTCCCTCAAAAGTATCCAAAGCGGTGTCTCTGTTTTGCAGGGGGATGACCGCAGAGGACACCTGCAATGCCTTCTTACTCTTGCTCTGTCTTTTGGTCACACATTTTCTATCTCCCTCAGTACCTTTCACCTGCGGTGTGACCAACTCGCAAAACGTGCTATCCAGACGTCCTCAGCATCGCGGATGCTCCAAAGTGAGTCCATCCGCAGCTCCAGAGCCGTCAAGCGGTCTAACATGAGCTGCAACTGGACACACCTCTTGCACGTGAAGGAGTCAGGGTCAGTGGACGTGTCCCTGAGCTCCCACATCGCACACGAGGAGCATGACACGGGTCTGAGATCTCCTGCCATGTCTTAAACCTTCGGTTAACTTCAACAATTACTTTCCCCCCCCCCCCCCCCCCCACCCAAAAAAAAATTAAATAAGTAAATAATCAACAAAGAACAAAATAAATAATTATGCCAATGAAAAGAAAAAGAAAACAGAAACACTACTTACCAGTCACTTACCAGGGATAAAAAGAACGTCCTCCCCACCCAGCTTCGAATTCCCACCTAGATTCGAATTCCCAAACTCACTCTTTGCTGTCTCCCTCCTGGCTGTCTTCTCTCTTGCTCACTGGGAGAACTCATTGGGAGTGAGTTTACAAGTTGCTCTTTTTAAACTGTCCTGAATTGATTCCCCTCCCCCACCTGCTTTTCGATCAAGGTAGATTTACGTGACTGACACTTAACTGCCAACCAGTTATGTGAGTGGGTGAGGCAGCCCTTGTTAACCCACACTGCACAATAGTAGCTTAATTTAAATTAATTTAAACTCCTGAAATTTAAAAGGAGCTGCCTTACTGATTCAATTCAATTCCCACCTAGATTCAAGTTCCCAAACTCACTCTTCGCTGTCTCACTCTGGCTGTCTTCTCTCTGGCTCACTGGGAGAACGAAGGTGATAATACGAAAAGAACGGCGCGGTAGCATAGTGGTTAGCACTGTTACTTCACCGCGCCAGGGTCCCAGGTTCATTTCCCGGCTTGGGTCACTGTCTGTGCGGAGTCTGCACACTCTCCCCGTGTGTGCCTGGGTTTCTTCCGGGTGTTCCGGCTTGCTCCCACAGTCCAAAGATGTACAGGTTAGGTGGATTGGCCATGATAAATTGCCCTTAGTGTCCAAAAACGGTTAGGTTGGATTACTGGGTTACGGAGATAGGTTTAAGTGGGCTGCTCTTTCCAAGGGTCGGTGCAGACTCGATGGGCTGAACGGCCTCCTTATGCACTGTAAACTCTATGATTCTATGATATTATTCTGTGATTCTGTCACTGGTCAACACTCAATATAGAGAATCTGCTACAGTCAGGTTAAGTTGAAGTATCCAAGGTTTGATAGCCACACACCCGGCGTGCTGCAATAATCTCCTGAATACCCAGTGCTTGATGTTGACGTACATTGTGGATTATCACCTCTCAGCTGTAATGCTGTGTTTGAGACGTCAGAGGGCGTTGGATTAGCTGTTTCAATGGATACATTAAAGCTGGGTAGAAAGCCGAGTTGCAAAGCCGATAATGTCCACGGTTAGTGGTTTGAGGGGACAGAAAATAAGAATGATGAACAGACCGCCAGGGAACAAACCAATGATAAAAATGAGCAGTCTGATCTACCGCTCTGGAAAGATGATCGGAAACGGAGCGGAAAGGAGCAGAAAGAAAACACTGCGCTACATTTGAAAGGCAGTTCATCATTAAACATGAAGCTGGTCGGAGGTAAGAGAGTCCAAAGGGGCGGAAAAGGGTTTTGCAGAATATCTGACAAATATAAATAATCTGAGAAAACATATCAAAATGCAAATGTCTGTGAATAAAAAAAGTATCCGCACTGACATGCAGTGGGACAGAGGACGCATTCAGAGATAATCTACAATGAGTTTTCCAGATCAGATAGTCATTCTAATGTTCAAACTGAAGAACGTTAAAAAATCATCACCATCTTTAGCTCAAAATTGAAGGTCAACGCAATACATTTGGCCGGTTTTGAAAATTAACCTGACACAAGTTCAAAATGTCAAGATCTAAAAGTAATTTACCAGGAATGCCGACCGTTGCGAGTCGAGGATAGTACACAGCTGCTGATTCGGAAGATTTTGTCCAACGCATTTTCTGTGTCAAGGAATCGTGCTAGTGTTGGTGAAGATATGTCCCCTGGTGTTTGACACAGTAAAGGGTCATGAATGGTTTATTTATATTAAACTGGATGATCAGTGATGCGAGGTCTGTACATCCCTAATGATGTTTTTCACAGGTTGCTCAACAAAGAAGTTACTGAGAGCAGCTGCGCTCTCACTGCTAGTCTCATTGGGGATTACATCACAATCTTAGGATCAGGCTCGAAGCTAGAAGATGCCGACTAAAGTTAACTATACAATGTTGCTCATTTCAAAACCGGGGCGAGCAACACCGTTTTTGCATTTGAATACTGGGCACGTATTGCCCATTCCCTCGCATCATCCCCTCATTCACAATGTCGCGCTCACAGTCCTTATTCTTATTAAAGATTCCTCTCCTTTCTTTCTTTCAATTTCCCCAGATTATCTTTTTCTGGACCTTCCCCATTCACGTTTCCAAAACTATTTTCTCTCTTATTCTGTCTCCCTTTTATAGCAAATCGATTTCACTTTGCCCCATCTTCAATTTACCTCCACTCTTTGCGTCACTGTTATTTGTTTGTGGCTCTAATTCTCACATCTCTTCTCTGCTCTGCCCTGCTCGCGCTGCAATAACTTGTAGGACAAGTGGTGAGGATGGAACACAGTTACAGAGGGACATAGACAGATTGGGTGAATGAACAAAGGCTTGACAGATGGAATATCATGAGGGAAAAGTGATGTTATACATTGCTGGGCTGAATAAAGGTCCTGAATATTATTCAAATGCAGAAAGACAGCAGAAATATGCAGCACCGAGGCGTTTGATGAGAGGTGGGGGTCCTCGTGAATCAGACTTTAAAAGCCAGCATGCAAGTTGAGCAGGTAATAGGTGCTTAAAATGGAATGTTGTTCTTTGTTTCGCAGACAGGTGAGCACACAAACAGGGAAGTCTTGTTACACCTGGACAAGGCACTGAATAGAGCACAACAGGATTAGTGGTTCCAGCTGATGGCACTGGGTTCAGTGATGTGTCAGGCAGAGCAAGGCCAGAAAGAGACTTCCAAACACTTGTTTGAATGTGCCATTGTTGTTTCTGTTTTTCTGTGTGCCTGGGGAATATCTATATAGGTCAGTGAAAATACTAACTTCGAAAACGTTGTTTCAAGTGGTCTAGGAGGGCAGATATTTTGGCTCAGTTAAAATTCGCCAGAGTGGGAGGACGAAACAAGGTCAAGGTTGCATTGATTTGGCCAGGAGGTGCAACATGATTGAGATTGGAACTTCGGAAATAGATCGACAGATTTAATTACTGGATTGGTTATGAGTGTAATTAAATGATTTCCTCCCAGAATAATAAATATGAAATTTCAGCTCAGAGGAAGATGTGATCGATTCAGACGCTCCAAACAGTTCTATGCAACCTCATAAACTTTCACGGCTGTTTGTCTCTGTGATACATTTAATGATTGTCTTAAGTCTGTTTGCATTCATACCGAACGTTCAATGGAGTTAGTTTCTACCAATATAGCAATCGTCTCCCTGAACCCCCGCGCCAAATCAATATTATAAGACCGTCGGTCCATTAGACATAGGAACATAATTAGTCCATTCGCCGAATGAGTCTGCTCCGCCATTCAGTCATGGTTGTTATGTTCTTCCGTGCCTTGACCTCCTTCTTAAACAAGAAACTATCTATCTCTGTCTTAAAGAGACTCAGTGATTTGGCCTACACAACCTTCTGCGGCAAAGAGTTCCGCAGATTCAGCACCCTCTGGCTGAAGACATTTCTTCTCATCGCAGTTTTATAGTATCCACCCTTTAGTCTGATACTGAGTCCTCGGGTTCTAGTTTTTCCTACCGCTGGAAACATCCTCTCAACGACCAATCTATCCAGGCTGCTCAGTGCTCTGTACATTTCAAAAAGGTCCCCCCATCATCCTTCTAAACTGCAACGAGTAGAGATCCAGAGTCCCCAACTGCTCCAAACGGCAGGCTCTCCATTCCAGCGATCATTCTTGTGAACCTCCTCTGGACTGTTTCCAAGACGAACACATCCTGCCTTAGATACTAGGCCCCAAACTGCTCACAATACTTCTAATGGGGTCTGACCATAACCTTCTACAGGCACAGACGTACATCGCTGCTCTTGCATTCTATCCTCTCAACATTAATGCTACCATTGTATTTGCCTTCCGAACTACCGACTGAACCTGCACGTTAATGTTCAGGTAATCTTCGGCTCGGACTTGTGCTTCTCGTTTTCTCAGCATTTCTACATTTAGAAAATGCTCTATGCAGCCATTCTTGCTACCAAAGTGCATGACCTCACACTTTTCCTCATTGTATTCAATCTGCTACTTCTTTGCCCACCTCCTAGCCTGCCCAAGAATTCTGTCGCCCCCTGTTCCCTCAGTTGTACCTGTGCCTCCGTATACCTTTGTATGATAATCAATTTCATGTTGATTATCTTCCTTAAATGTTGTTCCATCTTCAAAGTTTCATGGAAAACATTCAAAGTCTCTTAATTATTGCCAGGAAAATACTTTCATAATGGATCTGTGGTATTAACTGAAAGATAGTTATGTTGGTCATAAATCGTGGTGTTTACAATTGGAAACGACACTGAAATAGTTGAATAGCAGGCTATGTATAAATACGTCTCGTAATGTAAATTGCGTTGTTGCCAAATATATATCACGCTTTTGTGTGAAACAACAGTTTAAATTGGCAACTTTAGCATTATGCTGCCTCTTTTGAGTCTGTCAAACATAATCCGTCAAGTTATGCTACCACTCATTATATATTACTTGACCTCCCTGCGTCTACCCCGCTCGTGGAGTCTGTTTCGATCTTCCTCCTCTTTACATTTATACATTTTACATTTGCAAATTCTAGTCGAACTGAGAGTTTAATAAGAATAGATGAGGGTAGAGTAATGGGCATTAGAGAGAAGGGGAGAAGAAAGGAAATATATTGAGAGGAAAGGAAAGTACACGAGATGAATAGCGTGATATGGGAGGAGATTGAAATAGTGCAACTTGTCGGGAAGCACAAAGAGTGGATTGTTGGCAACTGAAGAGTGGCTGGGAGGTAAAGTAAGGAGTGGAAACCGAGAGATTTAAAAAAGGTGTGGAGAATGAAGGCGGAAAAGGAGATGATAGATGAGGGGAACAGAACAGAATTGTGAAGAAGTGAAAGTAGTGGAGGGTAATTTAAGGTGTGGAGAGGGAAGATAGGATAGAAAATGTGGAGTATCATATTTGCAATTAAACAGGGAATAAGACCATAAGACATAGGAGCAGAATTAGGCAACTTGGCCCATCGAGTCTGCTCCGCCATTCATTCATGGCTGTTACTTTCTCTTCTCCATTCTCCTGCCTTCTCCCCATAACCCCTGATCCCCTTATTAATCAAAAACCTATCTATCTCTGTCTTAAAGATACTCAGTGAATTGGCCTCCACAGCCTTCTGCGGCAAAGAGTTCCACAGATTCAGCACCCTCTGGCTGAAGAGATTCCCCCTCATCTCTGTTTTAAAGGATCGTCCCTTTAGACTGAGATGGTGGCCTCTGGTTCTAGGTTTTCCTACAATTGGAAACATCCTCCCCACGTCCACTCTATCCAGGCCTCGCAGTATCTTGTAAGTTTCAATAAGATCTCCTCTCACCCTACTGAACGTCCCTCATATGACAAGTTCCCCAATCCACGGATGATTAATGTGAACCTTCTCTGGACCCTTTCCAAGGGCAGCACATCCATCCTTAGATACGTAAAACTACTCACAATACTCCAAATGGGGTCTGACCAGAGCCTTATACAGCCTCAGAAGCCTCAGAAGCACAACCCTTGTATTATTGCGCTTTGACATGAATGCTAACATTACATTTGCCTTCTTAACTGCCCACTGGACCTGAACGTTAAACTTAAGGGAACCGTGAACGAGGACTGCCAAGTCCCTTTGTGCTTCTGATTTCCGAAGCATTTCCCCATTCAGAAAATAGTCTATGCCTAACTTCCTCCTTTCAAAGTGTATAACTTCACACTTTTCCTCATGAAGTCCCCTTGCTTCCTCGATACTACCCGTCCCTCTGAAGATCTTTGTTTCATCTGCAAACCTGGCAACAGTGCCTTCAGTACCTTCTTCCAGATCATTAATCTATATTGTACAAATTTGGGACCACCAGTCATAATCAGGGGGAATCAGCAGATTAGGAAAGACGCAGCATGCATCTCATTCAAGGCCAGTTTTTCTGTTTTGAAAACGCTGGAAGCGACGTTTAATCTGGGGAATGCACCAGAAACAAGGTCATTGCGCTGTGGGAAGTCGAATGAGCGTTTCTGCTGCCGTCGCTCTGAGTCCAGGATGGCATTCAGCCTGACTGGTGCCAGTGTCATGAATATCGGCACACACTTGCAGGATATTCTGAAGGTGGAGTGGGAACAGACAGAGGTCGTGGGTTCCATTGGATTGGATTGGATTGTCACCCGTACCGAGGCACAGTGAAAAGTATTTTTCTGCGAGCAGCTCAACAGATCATTAAGTACATGAGAAGAAAAGGGAATACAAGAAAATACATAATAGGGCAACACGACATATACAATGTAACTACATAAGCACTGGCATCGGATGAAGCATACAGGGTGTATTGTTAATGAGGTCAGTCCATAAGAGGGTCGTTTAGGAGTCTGGTGATAGTGGGGAAGTCTCTGTTTTTGAGTCTGTTCGTGCGTGTTCTCAGACTTCTGTATCTCCTGCCCGATGGAAGAAGTTGTAAGAGTGAGTGAGCCGGTTGGGAGGGATCCTTGATTATACTGCCCGCTTTCCCCAGGCAGTGGGAGGTGTAGATGGAGTCAATGGATGGGAGGCAGGTGTGATGGACTGGGCGGTGTTCACGACTCTCTGAAGTTTCTTGCGGTCCTGGACCGAGCAGTTGCCATACCAGGCTGTGATGCAGCCAGATAGGATGCTTTCTATGGTGCATCTGTAAAAGTTGGTAAGGGTTAATGTGGACATGCCGAATTTCCTTAGTTTCCTGAGGAAGTATAGGCGCTGTTGTGCTTTGTCGGTGGTAGCGTAGACGTGGGTGGACCAGGACAGGTTTTTGGAGATGTGCACCCCAAAGGAATTTGAAACTTCTAACCATCTCCACCTCGGCCCCATTGATGCTGACAGGTGTGTGTACAGTACTTTGCTTCCTGAAGTCAATTACCAGCTCTTTAGTTTTGCTGGCATTGAGGGGGAGATTGTTGTCGCTACACCACTACACTAGATTCACTATCTCCCTCCTGTATTCGGACTCGTCGTTATTCGAGATCCGGCCCACTATGGTCGTATCGTCAGCAAACTTGTAGATGGAGTTGGAACCAAATTTTGCCACGCAGTCGTGTGTGTACAGAGAGTAGAGTAGGGGGCTAAGTACGCAGCCTTGCGGGGCGCCGGTGTTGAGGACTATTATGGATGAGGTGTTGTTGTTCATTCTTACTGATTGTGGTCTGTTGGTACCATTGGTACCAACGACAGAGATAGAAAAAGGGACGAGGTCCTGCGTCAATAATTTACAGTTTTCCGAGCAGATTGAAAAGAATGACGTCCGAGGTTAACATCTCCAGATCCTTGACAGCGAGGATTGGATGATGGGTGGTAGAGCAGATGAATGGTTGCTACAGGGCAACACGGTAGCATTGTGGACAGCACAATTGCTTCGCAGCTCCAGGGTCCCAGGTTCGATTCCGGCTTGGAACACTGTCTGTGCAGAGTCTGCACATCCTCCCCGTGTGTGCGTGGGTTTCCTCCGGGTGCTCCAGTTTTCTCCCACAGTCCAAAGATGTGCAGGTTAGGTGGTTTGGCCATGATAAATTGCCCTTAGTGTCCAAAATTACCCATAGTGTTGGGTGGGGTTACTGGGTTATGGGGATGGGGTGGAGGTGTTGACCTTGGGTAGGGTGCTCTTTCCAAGAGCCTGTGCAGACTAGATGGGCCGAATGGCCTCCTTCTGCACTGTAAATTCTATATAATCTATGATAATCTACAGAGATGGTGTGGGCGAGTAGGCTTGAGTTTTCGGGCCACTGATCCCGTTCATACGTACGGCGCAACCTTTAAATTTAGGATGAGTGGCACCTGAATGAAAATGGAATCTACAACTTTGCTGTGGGTTAGCTAACGCTGTTCGAGGGTGTGACAATTGGATTGGCTAGGGGAATGGGTCACAGTGTGCAGGTTCAGTAGGGGGGGGGGGGGGGTCACACACAGATAAATCCAGAAAGAAAAACAAGTCAGTCAGGATGGGAGAGCAAAGAGAAACTTGCTAGGGCACAAGTGAATCCAAAAATGTACAGGTTAGTTTGACAGGCTATGATCAATGCGCGGGGTATTGCTTTACACATGCCAGTAATCTCACTGGAACGAAGGAGGTTGAGGGGCGACCTGATAGAGGTCTACAACATTATGAGGGACATAGACAGAGTGGATAGTCAGATACTTTTTCCCAGGGTAGAGGGTTCAATTACTAGGGGCCATAGGTTTACGGGGCGAAGGGGCAAGGTTTAGAGGAGATTTACGAGGCAATTTTTTTTACACAGTGTAGTGGGTGCCTGGAACTCGCTGTCGGAGGAGGTGGTGGAAGAAGGGACGATAGTGACGTTTAAGGGACATCTTGACAAATACATGAATAGCATGGGAATAGAGGGATACGGAACCCGGAAGTGTAGAAGATTTTAGATAATACGGGCAGTATGGTCGGCGCAGGCTTGGAGGGCCGAAGGGCCTGTTCCTGTGCTGTTCTTTTCTTTCTTCTTGTTCTTGTTCTTTGAAGATCGGGATTCACTTTCACATCAGAGTATAATTTCCCTTTGAATTCTTCCTATCGAACCGGTCATCGCCACACACTCAGTCAGGGGATTCCCCATCCTCACCACTCGCTGTGTGAGAAAGTCCTAGTTTATATCATCATTGCTTCATTTACTCAATCCTTTCATCCAGAGCTGCTCTTCCTCAATCGTTTCACCAATTGGACCACTTCTCCCCATCTCGTCCTGAACACCTGTGATCTGCAAACCGCCATCAAATCTCTGGTCAATCCTTTCTGTACTCTACACAATACCTTCAAATCCTTCCAGAGCTGTGGCGTCCGGAAGTGGACATAATATTCCTGCACAGAATTGTACAAGTTGAAAGTAACCTATTTGCTCTTGTTCTCTGTTCCATTGTCGATAAAGTTGTTTACATGATATTGATATCTATATTCACTCAAAATGCTCCAGTATTTATGGACTATGCTTCTGCTCTTGCTGTTTTTATCGATGTGCCATTTACTTTATACAGTTTCTACATGTTCGCCGCTCTGATATGATCTGGAGGCGGTTCCCTGAATTGTAAATTCCCAAACAGGACCCCAATATTGTTCTATTCAGGGGTGCGGAGGAATGCGCTGTCTCTACTTTCTTATTCACCGACCTCGATTGGCTGAAGAAAGGATAATGTAAAAGGAACCGCACCCCTGTGGCTAGCTTTGTAAAATCGTTCGTTTGGATTTGAAAGAGTCAATAACTGATTATCCTCCCATATGAACAGCACTTGAACTGATTACTGACCCCTCCCTGTGAATAACCCCTACACTGACTAATTCCCCTCCCTGTGAACAGCCCCTACGCTGTCTAATTCCCCTCCCTGTGAACAGCCCCTACACTGACTAATTCCCCCGCCCCATGAGCAGCCCCTACCCTGACTAAGACCCCTCCCTGTGAACAACACCTACCCTGTCTAATTTGCCTTCTTAATTACCTGTTGCACCTGTAAACTAATTTTGTGCGACTCATGCACTAGCACACCCAGGTCTCTCTGCACAGCAGCATGTTTTAATATTTTATCATTTAAATAATAATCGCTTTTGCTGTTATTCCGACCAAAATGGATAATCTCACATTTGTCAACGTTGTATTCCATCTGCCAGACCCTAGCCCATTCACTCAACCTATCCACATCCCTCTGCAGACTTCCAGTATCCTCTGCACTTTTTGCTTTACCACTCACTTAGTGTCGTCTGCTAACTTGGACATATTGCCCTTGGTCCCCAACCCCAAATCATCTCTGTAAATTGTGAACAATTGAGGGCCCAACACTGATCCCTGAGGGACACCACTAGCTACTGATTGCCAACCAGAGAAACACCCATTAATCCCCATTCTTTGCGTTCTAATAAATAACCAATTCTCTATCCATGCTACTACTTTCCCCTTAATGCTATGCATCTTTATCTTATGCAGCAACCTTTTGAGTGGCACCTTGTCGAAAGCTTTCTGGAAATCCAGATATACCACATGCATTGCCTCCCCGTTATCTACCGCACTGGTAATGTCCTCAAAAAATTCTATTAAATTAGTTAGGCACGACCTGCCCTTCATGAACCCATGCTGCGTCTGCCCAATGGGACAATTTCCATCCAGATGCCTAGCTATCCCTTCCTTGATGATAGATTCCAGCATCTTCCCGACTAAGGAAGTTAAACTCACTGGCCTATAATTACCCGCTTTCTGCATATCTCCTTTTATAAACAGTGGTGTCACTTTTGCTAATTTCCAATCCGCCCCTGAGTCCAGTGGATTTTGGGAAATTATCACTAGTGCATTCGCCATGTACCTAGCCATCTTTTTTTTTAGCTCTCTGGGATGCATCCCATGCGGGCCGCAGACCTGTCTACCTTTAGCCCCATTAGATTGCCCATCACTACCTCCTTGGTGATAACAATCCTCTCAAGGTCCCTCACCTGTCAAAGCCTCATTTCCATCAGTCACTGGCATGTTATTTGTTTCTTGAGATGAATGACAACATTGCATTTGCTTTCTTCATTACGGACTCAAACTGCAAGTTTATCTTTAGAGAATCCTGGACTAGGACTCCCAAGTCCTTTTGCACTTCAGCATTATGAATTTTGTCACCGTTTAGAATATAGTCCATGCCTCTATTCTTTTTTCCAAAGTGCAAGACCTCGCACTTGCCCACGTTGAATTTCATCAGCCATTTCTTGGACCACTCTCCTAAACTGTCTAAATCTTTCTGCAGCCTCCCCACCTCCTCCATACTACCTGCCCCTCCACCTATCTTTGTATCATCGGCAAACTTAGCCAGAATGCCCCCAGTCCCGTCATCTAGATCGATAAAATATAAAGAGAACAGCTGTGGCCGCAACACTGAACCCTGCGGGATACCACTCGTCACCGGTTGCCATTCCGAAAAATAACCTTTTATCCCAACTCTCTGCCTTCTGCCTGACAGCCAATCGTCAATGCATGTTAGTACCTTGCCTCGAATACCATGGGCCCTTATTTTACTCAGCAGTCTCCCGTGAGGCACCTTATCAAAGGCCTTTTGGAAGTCAAGATAGATAACATCCATTGGCTCTCCTTGGTCTAACCTATTTGTTATCTCTTCAAAGAACTCTAACAGGTTTGTCAGGCACGACCACCCCTTACTAAATCCATGCTGACTTGTCCTAATCAGACCCTGCACTTCCAAGAATTTAGAAATCTCATCCTTAAAAATAGATTCTAGAATCTTGCCAACAACCGAGGTTAGGCTAATTGGCCTATAATTTTCCATCTTTTTCCTTGTTCCCTTCTTGAACAGGGGGTTTCAACAGCGATTTTTCAATCCTCTGGGACTTTCCCTGACTCCAGTGGCTTTTGAAAGATCATAACTAACGCCTCCACTATTTCTTCAGCTATCTCCTTTAGAACTCTAGGATGTAGTCCATCTGGGCCCGGAGATTTATCAATTTTTAGACCTCTTAGTTACTCTAGCACTTTCTCCTTTGTGATGGCTACCATATTCAACTCTGCCCGCTGACTCTCCGGAATTGTTGGAATATTACTCATGTCTTCTACTGTGAAGACTGACGCAAAGTACTTATTTAGTTCCTCAGCTATTTCCTTGTCTCCCATCACAAAATTACCAGCGTCATTTTGGAGCGGCCCAATGTCAACTTTTGCCTCCCGTTTGTTTTTAATGTATTTAAAGAAACTTTTACTATCATTCCTACTGTTACTGGCTAGCCTACCTTCATATTTGATCCTCTCTTTCCTTATTTCTCTCTTTGTTATCCTCTGTTTGTTTTTGTTGCCTTCCCAATCTTCTGACTTCCTACTACTCTTTGCCACATTATAGGCTTTCTCTTTTGCTTTGATGCATTCCCTAACTTCCTTTGTCAGCCATGGCTGCCTAATCCCCCCTCTGATAACCTTTCTTTTCATTGGGATGAACCTCTGTACTGTGTCCTCAATTACTCCCAGAAACTCCTGCCATTGCTGTTCTACTGTCTTTCCCACTAGGCTCTGCTCCCAGTCGATTTTCGTCAGTTCCTCCCTCATGCCCCTGTAGTTACCTTTATTTAACTGTAACACCTTTACATCTGATTCTACCTTCTTTCTTTCAAATTGGAGATTGAATTCGACCATATTATGATCACTGCCTCCTAAGTGCTCCCTTACTTTAAGATCTTTAATCAAGTCTGGCTCATTACATAACACTAAGTCCAGAATGGCTTGTTCCCTCGTGGGCTCCATCACAAGCTGTTCCAAAAAGCCCTCCTTTAAACATTCAATGAATTAATTTTCCTTAAGTCCACTGACAGCATTATTTACTTAGTCCACCTGCATATTGAAGTCCCCCATGATCACTGTGACCTTGCATTTCTGACATGCACTTTCTATTTCGTGGTGCATTTTGTGCCCCCGGTCCTGACCACTGTTAGGAGGCCTGTACATAACTCCCATTATGTTTTTTTTTTGCCTTTGTGGTTCCTCAACTCTACCCACACAGACTCCACATCATCCGACCCGATGTCGTTTAGGGCTATTGATTTAATTTCATTCCTAATTAACAAGGCAACCCCGCCCCCTCTGCCCACCTCCCTGTCTTTTCGATAGGTTGTGAATCCCTGGATGTTTAAATGCCAGTCCTGAACCCCCTGCAACCATGTCTCTGTGATGCCTACCACATCATACCTGCCAGTCACAATCTGGGCCACAAGCTCATCTACCTTGTTCCGTACACTGCTCGCATTTAAATATAGCACCTTTAATTCTCTATTGACCGTCCCTTTTTGTTTTCTTAATGTGGTGGACCTTGGTTTACTGAGCCTTTCCTTACACTGTGTCATATTCTGTGGGATAGGGACTATCGTAACCTCTCCTGAGTTTTGTCTTTTCGTGTTTTTTTGTATTCCAAAGCAGCTATGCTTCCCACTGATTACTTCACCTCTTGGTTCCCTGACTTTCCCTCCCCCCCCCCCCCCAATCTTTAGTTTAAAGTCATATTGACCACCCTATTTATTCTTTTCGCCCGAACACTGGTCCCAGTTCGGTCCAGATGGAGACCATCCCAACGGTATAGGTCCCCCCCCGTCCCAAAACTGATGCCAGTGTCCCATGAAAAGGAACCCCTCTTTCCCACACCACTCTTTCAGCCACGTGTTAACTTCCCTTATTCTTGCCTCCCTGTGCCAATTTGCACGTGGCTCGGGCAGTAATCCGGAGATTATGACCCTTGATTACCTGTTTTTTAATTTGAATCCTAGCTCTTTATAATCTCTAAACAGGTCCTCTTTCCTAGACTTGCCTATGTTGTTGGTACCGACATGGACCACAACAACTGGATCCTCCCCCTCCCTCTCCAGTATCCTTTCAAGCCGGTCAGAGATGTCCCGCACCCTAGCACGGGGCAGGCAACATACCATGCGGGACTCTTTATCCTGCTCACAAAGGATACTATCTATCCCCCTGATTATAAAATCCCCTACAACTACAACTTGCCTATTTACTCCCTCCCCTTGAATGTCCTGCTGAACCATGGTGCCTTGGTCAGCTGACTCATCTTTTCTGCATCCCTGTTCGCCATCCACACAGGGAGCAAGTGCCTCGTACCTGTTGGACAGAGTCAAGGGCTGATGCTCCTGAGTTCCTGACTGCTGGTTCCCTTTACCTGCCTGACTTGCAGTCACACCCTGCTGTCCCTGGCCACTGGCAGGATTTAAACTACTTACTCTGACAGGTGTGACTGCCTCCTGAAACACAGTGTCCAGGTAAGTCTCCCCCTCACGGATGTGCCTCAGTGTTTGAAGCTCAGACTGCAGCTCATCAACTCTGAGCCGGAGCTCTTCGAGCAGCCAACACTTACTGCGGATGTGGTCGCTGCAGCTCGCAATGGGATCTGCCAGCTCCCACATTCAGCAGCTCAAGCACATCACCTGACCAGCCATCACCAATTAGTTAATTAGTTTAATTTAAGTTTATGAGTTTAGCTGTGTTTTTTAAAAGATTTGGGGCAGATTTGCTATCAACCACTCAGATCACAGCTTCCCTCTGATGTCACTTTTGGAAAAAAAACAGGAAAACAGGAAGTTACCGTTAGGTTTCTATACACAGAGACTGCTCCTCCTCCTCCGAACGGCTCCCGAAATTAGGCCCGAAGAAAGAGAGAGAACAAAACAGTAGGGAAAAAGCACCCTATATACTACCCAGGGACAACTGTAAATAATGAAATACTGCCCAGGGACAACTGTAAATAATGAAATACTGCCCAGGGACAACTGTACATAATGATATTCTGCCCAGGGACCTCTTTTAAAAATGATATACTACCCAGGGACCACCGTAAATAATGATATTCTACCCAGGGCCAACTGTAAATAATGAGGTACTACCCAGGCACAACAGTAAATAATGATATACTGCCCAGGGACAATTGTAAATAATGATATACTACCCAGGGACCACTGTAAATGCTGATATTCTACCAGGGTCTTCAGTAAATAATGATTCACTACCCAGGAACAAATGTAAATAATGATATTCTATCGAGGGTCCAATATAAATAATGATATTCTGTCGAGGGACCAATGTAAATAATGATACACTACCCAGGGACCACTGTAAATAATGAGGTACTACCCAGGTACCACTGTAAATAATGATATTCTATCGAGGGACCAATGTAAATAATGATACACTACCCAGGGACCACTGTAAATAATGGTAAACTACCCAGACACCAATGTAAATAAAGATCAGCTGCCCAGGAATCACTGTAAATAATCGTATACTGCCCAGGAATCACTGTAAATAATCGTATACTGCCCACGGACTACTCAAAATAATGGTGTACTGCTCTGGGACCACTGTAAATAATGTTATACTACCCAGGGACCACTGTAAATAAAGATACACTGCCCAGGGACCACTGTAAATAAAGACATACTGCCCAGGGACCACTGTACATAATGATATAATCACCAAGGACTACTGTAAATAATGTTATACTACCCAGCGACCACTGTAAATAAAGATATACTGCCCAGGGACCACTGTAAATAATGATAAACTTCCCAGGAACCACTGTAAATAATGACATACTGCGCAGGGACCACTTAAATAATGACATACTACTCAGAGACGACAGTAAATAAGGATATACTACACAGGGGCCACTGTAAATAAAGACCTACTACCCAGAGACCATTGTAAATAATGACATGTTACCCAGGGACCACTGTAAAGAATGATATTCTGCACAGTGACCACTGTAAATAATGATTTACTACCCTGGGAACACTGTAAATAACGATGTACTAGCCAGGGACCACTGAAAATTATGAGAAACTATCCAGGGACCACTGTAAAGAATGATATATTTCCCAGAGACCAGTGTAAATAATGATGCACTACACTGGGACCACCATAAATAATGATATTCTACACATGGACCACTGTAACTAATGATATACTACTCAGACCCTACTGCAACTAATAATATTCCACACAGGAACCTCTGTAAATAATGATATTTAACCCAGAGACCACTGTAAATAATGCTATGCCATCCTTGCGACCACTGTAAATAAATATTGACTAACCAGTGACCACTGGAAATAATGATATTCTACCCAGGGTCCACTGTAAATTATGTATATACTACCCATGGACCACTGTGGATATTGACATATTGCCAAGTGACCACTGACAATAATGATACACTATCCAGGGACAACTGCAAATAATGATATACTACTCAGGGACCACTGCAAATAATGATGTGCTGATCATGGAACACAGGGAATAATGATATACTACCCAGAGTCCACTGTAAATAATGATATCCTCCCCATGGACCACTGTAAATCAAGACGTAGTACACAGGAAACACTGTAAAAAATGAAATACCACGCAGCGACCACTGTAAATAATGATATACTACCCGGGGACCACTGTGAGTAATAATATATTTCCCACGGACCACAGAAAATAATAATATACTACCGAGGGACCACTGTGAATAAAGATATACTACACAGGGCACACTATAATTGTTGACATACTGTCCAGGGACCACTGCAAATCATGATATACCACCATGGGACAGCTGTAAATAACGATATACTGCACAGGGACCACTGTAAATTATGACATACTGCCCAGTCGCCACTGTAAATAATGATAAGTTACTCAGGGACCACAGTAAATAAAGATATATTATCCAGGGAACAGTCAATAATGATATCCTACCCAGGGACAACTGCAAATAATGATGTACTGCTCAGGGATCCCTGTAAATAATGAAACACTACCCAGGGCCCAATGTAAATAATGATATGCAACCCAGGGTCCACTGGAAATAAAGATATGCTGCCCAGGGTCCACTGTTACTAATGATATGCTGCCCAGGCGCCTCTGTAAATAATGATATACTTTCCAGGGACCAGTGTAGATAATGATATTCGACCTAGGGACCACTGTAAATAATGATATTAGACCCGTGGACCACTGCAAATAAAGATGTACTACACAGGATACACTGTAAATAATGACATACTACTCAGCGACCACTGTAAATAATGATAACAACCGCGGGACCACTGTAAATAATGATATTATACCCAGGGTCCACTGTAAATAATGATATTATACCCAGGGTCCACTGTAAGTAATGATATCCTCACCAGGGACCTCTATAAATTAGGATATACGGCACAGGGACCACTGTAAATAATGACATACTGCCCAGTCGCCACTGTAAATAATGATGTTCTACCCAGCGACCACTGCAAACAATGATATTCTACCCTGTGACCACTATAAATAATGACACAGTATCCAGTGACCACTGTAAATAATGATATTCTACCCAGCGACCACTGTAAACAATGATATTCTACACTGGGACCACTATAAATAATGACACAGAATCCAGGGACCACTGTAAATAATGATATACTACCCAGGGACCATTGTAAATAATGATATACTACCCAGGGACCAGTGTAAATAATGATATACTACCGAGGGACCACTGTAAATAGTGATATACTACCCAGGGACCACTGTAAATAATTTTCTACTCTCCAGTGACATCTGTAAATAATGATACACTACCCAGGGACCACTGTAAATAATGATATGCTACCCAGGGACCATTGTAGATACGGATAACTGCCCAGGGACCACTGTAAAGAATTATATACTATCCAGTGACATCTGTAAATAAATATATACGACCCAGAGACCACTGTAAATAATGATATCCTACCCAGGGACCACTGTGAATATTGATATATTGCCCAACGACCACTTTAAATAACGCTATACAATGCAGGGACCACTGTATATGATGATATTCTACACAGCGCACACTATAAATGATGACGTACTGCCCAGGGACGACTGTAAATAATGATATACCAAACAGGGACCAATGTAAATATTGAAATACTACCCAGGGACCATTGTAAATAATGATATTCTACTCTGGGACCACTGAAAAAAATTATATACTGCACAGGCTTCACTGCAAATTCTGATATTCGACCAAGGGGCCACTATAAATAATGATATATCACCAAGGCACAACTGTAAATAATGAAACACAATCCAGGGACCACTGTCAATAAGAATATACTATCCAGGAACCAATGCAAATAATTATGTTTTACCCAGGGACCATTGTAAATAATGCTATTCTGCACAGGGACCACTGTAAATAATGACATACTACACTGCGACCACTGTAAATAATGATATACTACCCAGGAACCACTGTAAATAAGAATATACTATCCAGGGACCAATGCAAATAATAATGTTTTACCCAGGGACCATTGTAAATAATGATATTCTGCACAGGGACCACTGTAAATAATGACATACTACCCTGCGACCACCGTAAATCATTATATACTATCCAGTGACAACTGTAAATAAACATATACTACCCAGGGACCACTGTAAATTATGATATATTTCCCAGGGACCACTGTAACTAATGATATACTACCCAGGGGCCACTGTAAATAATGATATACTACCCGGGGACCACTGTGATTAATAATATATTTCCCACGGACCACTGAAAATAATAATATACTACCGAGGGACCACTGTGAATAAAGATGTACTACACAGGGCACACTATAATTGTTGACATACTGTCCAGGGACCACTGCAAATCATGATATACCACCATGGGACAGCTGTAAATAACGATATACTACGTAGGGGCCACTGTAAAAAATGATATACTACCCAGGAACCACTCTAAATAATGATAAGTTACTCAGGGACCACAGTAAATAAAGATATATTATCCAGGGAACACTGTCAATAATGATATCCTACCCAGGGACAACTGCAAATAATGATATACTGCTCAGGGATCCCTGTAAATAATGAAACACTACCCAGGGCCCAATGTAAATAATGATATGCAACCCAGGGTCCACTGGAAATAAAGATATGCTGCCCAGGGTCCACTGTTACTAATGATATGCTGCCCAGGCGCCTCTGTAAATAATGATATTCTTTCCAGGGACCAGTGTAGATAATGATATTCGACCTAGGGACCACTGTAAATAATGATATTAGACCCGTGGACCACTGCAAATATAGATGTACTACACAGGATACACTGTAAATAATGAAATACTACGCAGCGACCACTGTAAATAATGATAACAATCGCGGGACCACTGTAAATAATGATATTATACCCAGGGTCCACTGTAAGTAATGATATACTCACCAGGGACCTCTATAAATTCGGATATACTGCACAGGGACCACTGTAAATTATGACATACTGCCCAGTCGCCACTGTAAATAATGATAAGTTACTCAGGGACCACAGTAAATAAAGATATATTATCCAGGGAACAGTCAATAATGATATCCTACCCAGGGACAACTGCAAATAATGATATACTGCTCAGGGATCCCTGTAAATAATGAAACACTACCCAGGGCCCAATGTAAATAATGATATGAAACCCAGGGTCCACTGGAAATAAAGATATGCTGCCCAGGGTCCGCTGTTACTAATGATATGCTGCCCAGGCGCCTCTGTAAATAATGATATACTTTCCAGGGACCAGTGTAGATAATGATATTCGACCTAGGGACCACTGTAAATAATGATATTAGACCCGTGGACCACTGCAAATAAAGATGTACTACACAGGATACACTGTAAATAATGAAATACTACGCAGCGACCACTGTAAATCATGATAACAATCGCGGGACCACTGTAAATAATGATATTCTACCCAGGGTCCACTGTAAGTAATGATATACTCACCAGGGACCTCTATAAATTCGGATATACTGCACAGGGACCACTGTAAATTATGACATACTGCCCAGTCGCCACTGTAAATAATGATATTCTACCCAGCGACCACTGCAAACAATGATATTCTACCCTGTGACCACTATAAATAATGACACAGTATCCAGGGACCACTGTAAATAATGATATACTACCCAGGGAACATTGTAAATAATGATATTCTGCACAGGGACCACTGTAAATAATGACATACTACCCTGCGACCACCGTAAATCGTTATATACTATCCAGTGACATCTGTAAATAAACATATACTACCCAGGGACCACTGTAAATTATGATATATTTCCCAGGGACCACTGTAACTAATGATATACTACCCAGGGGCCACTGTAAATAATGATATACTACCCGGGGACCACTGTGATTAATAATATATTTCCCACGGACCACTTAAAATAATAATATACTACCGAGGGACCACTTTGAATAAAAATGTACTACACAGGGCACACTATAATTGTTGACATACTGTCCAGGGACCACTGCAAATCATGATATACCACCATGGGACCGCTGTAAATAATGATAAGTTACTCAGGGACCACAGTAAATAAAGATATATTATCCAGGGAACACTGTCAATAATGATATCCTACCCAGGGACAACTGCAAATAATGATATACTGCTCAGGGATCCCTGTAAATAATGAAACACTACCCAGGGCCCAATGTAAATAATGATATACAACCCAGGGTCCACTGGAAATAAAGATATGCTGCCCAGGGTCCACTGTTACTAATGATATGCTGCCCAGGCGCCTCTGTAAATAATGATATACTTTCCAGGGACCAGTATAGATAATGATATTCGACCTAGTGACCACTGTAAATAATGATATTAGACCCGTGGACCACTGCAAATAATCATCCACTATCCAGGGACCACTGTAAATAATGATATACTGCCGAGGGACCACTGTAACTAATGAAATACTATCCAGTGACCACTGTAAATGATGATACCTACCCAAGGCCAATGTAAATAATGGTATACTCCCTATGGACCAGTGCAAATAATGATATACTACACAGGGACAACTGTGCATAAGGATATGCTACACAGGGACCACTGTAAATAATGACATGCCTCCCTGGAACCACTGTAAATAATGATATACTACCCAGTGACCACTGTAGATAATGACATACTACCCAGGGACCACTGAAAATAATGATATATGCTACCAGGGACCACTGTGAAGAATGATACATTTCCCAGGGACAACAGAAAATAATGATATACGACCCATGGACTACAATAAATAATGAAATACTATCCAGAATCCACTGTAAATTAAAATGTACTCCACAGGGCACACTATAAATGATGAAATCATGTCCAGGGACCACTGTAAATCATGATGTATCAGTCTGGGACCACTGTAAATAATACTACACTACACTGGGACCACTGTAAATAATGATATGTTACCCAGGGACCACAGTAAATAAAGATATACTATCCAGGGGGCACTGTCAATAATGATATACTACCCAGGGACAACTGTAAATAATGATATACTGACCAGGGAGCACTGTGAATAATGAATCACCACCCAGGGACCACTGTAACTAAGAATATACTCCCCTGGGACCACTGTAAATAAAGGTTTACTACACAGGAAACACTGTGCATAATGATATACTCCCCAGGGTCCACTGCAAATAATGATAGATTCCCCAGGGACCACTGTCAATAAAGATATACTGCCAGGGACCACTGTAAGTAATGATATCCTACCCAAGGACCACTGTAAGCAATGATACACTGCCCAGGGACCACTGTAAGTAATATTATATTCAGCAGGGTCCTCTATAAATAAGGATATATTGCCCAGGGACCATTGAAAATAATGATATACTGCCCAGGTGCCACTGCAAATAATGATATTCTGCCCACGGACCACTGTAAATAATGATACAGAATCCAAGGACCACTGTAAATAATGATATACTGCCGAGGGACGACTGTAAATAATGACATACTGCCCAGGGACGACTGTAACTAATGAAAAACGATCCAATAACCACTGTAAATGATGATACCTACCCAAGGCCAATGTAAATAATGATATACTACCCAGGGGCCAGTGTAAATAATGATATACCACCCTGGAACCACTGTAAATAATGACATGCCTCCCTGGAACCACTGTAAATAATGATATACTACCCAGTGACCACTGTAGATAATGACATACAACACAGGGACCACTGAAAATAATGATATATGCTACCAGGGACCACTGTGAAGAATGATACATTTCCCAGGGACAACAGAAAATAATGATATACGACCCATAGACTACAATAAATAATGAAATACTATCCAGAATCCACTGTAAATTAAAATGTACTCCACAGGGCACACTATAAATGATGAAATCATGTCCAGGGACCACTGTAAATCATGATGTATCAGTCTGGGACCACTGTAAATAATACTACACTACACTGGGACCACTGTAAATAATGATATGTTACCCAGGGACCACAGTAAATAAAGATATACTATCCAGGGGGCACTGTCAATAATGATATACTACCCAGGGACAACTGTAAATAATGATATACTGACCAGGGAGCACTGTGAATAATGAATCGCCACCCAGGGACCACTGTAACTAAGAATATACTCCCCTGGGAGCACTGCAAATAAAGGTTTGCTACACAGGAAACACTGTGCATAATGATATACTCCCCAGGGTCCACTGCAAATAATGATAGATTCCCCAGGGACCACTGTCAATAAAGATATACTGCCAGGGACCACTGTAAGTAATGATATCCTACCCAGGGACCACTGTAAGCAATGATACACTGCCCAGGGACCACTGTAAGTAATGTTATATTCAGCAGGGACCTCTATAAATAAGGATATATTGCCCAGGGACCATTGAAAATAATGATATACTGCCCAGGTGCCACTGCAAATAATGATATTCTGCCCACGGACCACTGTAAATAATGATACAGAATCCAAGGACCACTGTAAATAATGATATACTGCCGAGGGACGACTGTAAATAATGACATACTGCCCAGGGACGACTGTAACTAATGAAAAACGATCCAATGACCACTGTAAATGATGATACCTACCCAAGGCCAATGTAAATAATGATATACTACCCAGGGGCCAGTGTAAATAATGATATACCACCCTGGAACCACTGTAAATAATTACATTCTACACAGGGACCACTGTAAAAATGATATACTACCCAGGGACCACTGTAAATAATGATATACTGCCGAGGGACGACTGTAACTAATGAAAACCGTTCCAGTGACCGCCTTAAATGATGATACCTACCCAACGCCAATGTAAATAATGATATACCACCCAGGGGCCAGTGTAAATAATGAGGTACCACCCTGGAACCACTAAATAATGACATTCTAACCAGGGACCACTGTAGAAAATGATATACTACCCAGGGACCACTGTAAATAACGATATTCTACCCAGGGACCACTGTAAATAATGACATACCATGCAGCGACCATTGTAAATATGAACATAAGAACATAAGAACTAGGAGTAGGAGTAGGCCATCTGGCCCCTCGATCCTGCTCCACCATTCAATGAGATCATGGCTGATCTTTTGTGGACTCAGCTCCACTTTCCAACCCGAACACCATAACTCTTAATCCCTTTATTCTTCAAAAAACTATATATCTGTATCTTAAAAACATTTAATGAAGGAGCCTCTACTGCTTCACTGGGCAAGGAATTCCATGGATTCACAACCCTTTGGGTGAAGAAGTTCCTACTAAACTCAGTCCTCAATCTACTTCCCCTTATTTTGAGGCTATGCCCCCTGGTTCTGCTTTCACCCGCCAGTGGAAACAACCTGCCCGCATCTATCCTATCTATTCCCTTCATAATCTTATATGTTTCTATTAGATCCCCCCTCATCCTTCTAAATTCCAACGAGTACAGTCCCAGTCTACTCAACCTCTCCTCGTAATCCAACCCCTTCAGCTCTGGGATTAACCTAGTGAATCTCCTCTGCACACCCTCCAGTACCAGTACGTCCTTTCTCAAGTAGGGAGACCAAAAATGAACACAATACTCCCGGTGTGGCCTCACTAACACCTTATACAATTACAGCAGAACCTCCCTAGTCTTAAACTCCATCCCTCTAGCAATGAAGAACAAAATTCCGTTTGCCTTCTTAATCACCTGTTGCACCTGAAAACCAACTTTTTGCGACTCATGCACTAGCACACCCAGGTCTCTCTGCACAGCAGCATGTTTTAATATTTTATCATTTAAATAATAATCCCTTTTGCTGTTATTCCTAACAAAATGGATAACCTCACATTTTTCAACATTTTATTCCATCTGCCAGACCCTACCCCATTCACTTAGCCTATCCAATTCCCTCTGCAGACTTCCAGTATCCTCTGCACTTTTTGCTTTACCACTTATCTCAGTGTCGTCTGCAAACTTGGACACATTGCCCTTGGTCCCCAACTCCAAATCATCTATGTAAATTGTGAACAGTTGTGGGCCCAACACTGATCCCTGAGGGACACCACTAGCTACTGATTGCCAACCAGAGAAACACCCATTAATCCCCACTCTTTGCTTTCTATTAATTAACTAATCCTCTATCCATGCTACTACCGTCCCCTTAATGCCATGCATCTTTATCTTATGCAACAACCTTTTGTGTGGCACCTTGTCAAAGGCTTTCTGGAAATCCTGATATACCACATCCATTGGCTCCCCGCTATCTACCGCACTGTTAATGTCCTCAAATAATTCCACTAAATTAGTTAGGCACGACCTGCCCTTTATGAACCCATGCTGCGTCTGTCCAATGGGACAATTTCCACCCAGATGCCTCGCTATTTCTTCCTTGATGATAGATACCAGCATCTTCCCTACTACCGAAGTTAAGCTCACTGGCCTATAATTACCCGTTTTCTGCCTACCTCCTTTTTAAACAGTGGTGTCACGTTTGCTAATTTCCAATCCGCCGGGACAACCCCAGAGTCTAGTGAATTTTGGTAAATTATCACTAGTGCATTTGCAATTTCCCTAGCCATCTCTTTTAGCAGTCTGGGATGCATTCCATCAGGTCCAGGAGACGTGTCTACCTTTAGCCCCATTAGCTTGCCTATCACTACCTCCTTGGTGATAACAATCCTCTCAAGGTCCTCACCTGTCAAAGCCTCATTTCCATCAGTCACTGGCATGTTATTTGTGTCTTCCACTGTGAAGACCGACCCAAAAAACCTGTTCAGTTCCTCAGCCATTTCCTCATCTCCCATTATTAAATCTCCCTTCTCATCCTCTAAAGGACCAATATTTTATGTATTTGTAGAAACATTTACTATCTGTTTTTATATTCTGAGCAAGTTTACTCTCATAATCTATCTTACTCTTCTTTATAGCTTTTTTAGTAGCTTTCTGTTGCCCCCTATAGATTTCCCAGTCATCTAGCCTCCCACTAATCTTTGCTACTTTGGATGTTTTTTCCTTCAATTTGGTACACTGTGAAAAATCACTTGGAAGGTTCTCCACTGTTCCTCAACTGTTTCACTATAAAGTCTTTGCTCCCAGTCTACCTGAGCTAGTTCTTCTCTCATCCCATTGTAATCTCCTTTGTTTAAGCAAGAAACACTAGTTCTTGATTTTACCTTCTCACCCTCCATCTGTATTTTAAATTCCAACATATTGTGATCACTCCTTCCGAGTGGATCCCTAACTATGAGATACTGAATCAATCCTGTCTCATTACACAGGACCAGATCTAGGACCGCTTGTTCCCTCGTAGGTTCCATGACATACTGTTCTAGGAAACTATCGCGGATACATTCTATAAACTCCTCCTCAAGGCTGCCTTGACCGACCTGGTTAAACCAATCAACATGTAGATTAAAATCCCCCGTGATAACTGCTGTACCATTTCTACATGCATCTGTTATTTCTTTGTTTATTGCCTGCCCCACCATAATGTTACTATTTGGTCGCCTATAGATTACACCTATCAGTGACTTTTTCGCCTTACTATTCCTGATTTCCACCCAAATGGATTCAACCTTATCCTCCATAGCACCGATGTCATCCCTTACTGTTGCCCGGATGTCATCCATAAATAACAGAGCTACACTACCTCCCTTACCATCCACGCTGTCCTTCCGAAAAGTTTGATACCCTCGGATATTTAACTCCCAGTCGTGACCATCCTTTATCCATGTTTCAGTAATGGCCACTAAATCATAGTCATTCATGCTGATTTGCGCCATCAACTCATTTACCTTATTCCGAATACTACGAGCAGTCAGGTAAAGTACACTTATGTTGGCTTTTTTACCTCTGTTCTGAATCTTAACACATCGATCAGTAACCTCTCCTAAGTTATATTTCCTCGTAACCTTTCTCCTAATTTGCCTTGTCGTCGAACCCATATATTCCTGTAACATCCTGCCGCGTCGCTTACCATTAATGTTTTCACTTCCCATTTTATTTATTTTAGTATCCCTGGTCCTATTCACTGAGCTCCGCTCAGTGACTGTACCTTGTACTGTCGCCCGAGCGGGAGACCACTGTAATTAAAGATACACCATCCAGAGTCCACTGTAAATAATGAGATACTACCCAGGGATCACAGTAAATAATGATATACTACCCAGGGACAATTGTAGATACTGATATACTATCCAGGAACCACTGCAAATAATGACATACTATCCACGGACCACTGTAAATAGTGATATTCCATCCAAGGACCACTTTAAATAATGACATAATACCCAGGGACCACTGTAAATAATGACATTCTACCCAGGGACCACTGTAAATAATGATATACTACCCAGGGACCACTGTAAATAATGATATTCTACCCAGGGACCACTGTAAATAATGATATTCTCCCCAGGGACCAATGTAAATAATGAGATAATACGCAGGGACCATTGTAGATTCTGATATACCACTCAGGGACCATTGTAAATAATGATATTCTACCCAGGCACAACGGTAAATGATGAGACACTATCCAGAGACCACCGTAAATAATGAGATACTACCCAGAGACCACAGTATATAATGATATTCTCCACAGGGACCGCTGGAAATAATGAGATTCTACCTAGGGACCACTCGAAATAATGATATACTACCCAGGCACCACTGTAAATGATGATATACTACCCGGGGACCATTTCATTTATGGATATACTACCCAGGGACCACTGTAAGTAATGACATACGACCCATAGACCACAGTAAATAATGATATTCTACTCAGGGACCACCGTAAATAATGATATTCTACCCAGGGACCACTCGAAATAATGATATACTACCCGGAGACCACTGTAAATAATGATATACTATCCATTGACCACTGTAAATAATGATATATTACCCAGAGACCACTGTAAATAAGAATATACTATCCAGGGACCACAGTAAATAATGATATTCCACACAGGGACCACTGTAACTAATAATATACTATCCAGGGACCAATATAAATAATGATGTTTTACCCAGGGACCATTGAAAATAATGATATTCTGCACAGGGATCACTGTAAATGATGATATACTACCCTGCGAACACTGTAAATAATTTTATATTATCCAGTGACATCTGTAAATAAATATGTACTACCCAGGTATCACACAAAATAATGATAGACTATACAGGGACCACTGGAAAGGACGATCACTGTAAATAATGACATTCAAACCAGGGACCCTGTACACAATGATATACTACCCAGTGAATAATGTAAATAATTATATACTACCCAAAGACAACTGTAAATAATGCAAAACTACCCAGGGATTACTGTGATTATTGATATATTTCCCATGGACCACTGCAAATAATGATGTACTACACCATGGACCACTGGAAATAATGATATATTACCCAGGGACCACTGTGAATCCTGATATATTGCCCAGGGACACTGTAAATAATGAAATACTATCCAGAAACCACTGTAAATAAAGATGTATTACACAGGGCACACTATAATTGATGACATACTGTCCAGGTACAACTGTAAATCATGATATACCACCCTGGGAATACTGTCAATAATGATATCCTACCCAGTGACAACTGTAAATAATGATATACTGCTCAGGGACCACTGCAAAAAATGATGTACTGCACAGGGATCCCTGTAAATAATGAAACACTACCCGGGGCTCAATGTAAATAATGATATGCAACCGAGGGACCACTGTAAATAATGATATACTACCCAGGGACCACTGTAAAAAATGATATTCTACACATGGACCACTGTAAAAAATGCTATACTACCCTGGAATCACTGTAAATTACGATATTCTACCCAGGGACCACTGTAAGTAATGAGATACTACACAGGGACCACTGTAAATAATGATATTTTACCATGGGACCGCGGTTGATAAAGATATGCTGCACAGTGACCACTGTAAGTATTAATATACTGCACCGGGACCACTGCAAATAATTACATCCCACCCAGCGACCCTGTAAATAATCATATTCTTCACAGGGACCACTGTAAAAAATGCTATACTACCCTGGGACCACTGTGAATAATGATACACTACCCAGGGACCACTGTAAATAATGATTTACTGCCCAGGGACTACTGTAAATAATGATATACTACCCAGGGACCACTGTAAATAATATTATACCACCCAGGGACCACTGTAACTAATGATATACTACCCAGGGACTACTGTAAATTATGATACGCTACCCAGGGACCACTGTAAATAATATTATACCACCCAGGGACCACTGTAACTAATGATATACTACCCAGGGACTACTGTAAATAATGATATCCTACCCAGGGACCACTGTAAATAATGATAGACTATCCAGGGACCACAGTAAATAATGATATACCGCCCAGGAAACACAGTAAATATGGACATATTACCCAGGAACCACTTTCACTAGTGAAATACTACCCAGTTACCACTGTAAATAATGATACCTACCCAAGGCCACTATAAATAATGGGATACAACCCAGTGACCAGTGTAAAGAATGATATACTACACAGGGACCACAGTACATAATGATAAACTACGCAGGGACCACTGTAAATAATGATTTACCACCCAGGTACCGCTGAATATAATGATATTCTACCCAGGGAACACTGTAAATAATGATATTCTAACCACGATCCACTGTCAATAATGAGATACTACCCAGGGACAAGTGTAAATAATGATATACTACACAGGGACAACTGTAAATAATGATTTACTAACCAGCGACCACTGTATATACTGTCATTCTACCCAGGGACCACTGTACATAATGATATACTACACAGGGACCACAGTAAATAACGATATGTTTCCAAGGAACCACTGTAAATAATGAGATACTACACAGGGACCCGTGTAAAAAATGGTATACTACCAAAGGACCACTGCAAATCATAATAATCTACCCAGGGATCACTGTAAATAATGATACACTATCCAGGGACCACTGTAAATAATGTTCTGCTGCCCAGGGACCACAGTAAATAATAACATACTGCCCACGGACCACTGTAAATAATGATATTCTCCCCAATGACCACTGTAAGTAATAACATACTACCCAGGGACTCCTGTAAATAATGATATTCTGCACATAGACCACTGTAAATAATGATATAATACCCAGGGACCACTGTAAATAATGATATACTGCCCAGGGACCACAGTAAATAATTATATTCTACCCAGGGACCACTGTATATAATGATATACTACCCAGAGACCACTGCATATAATGATATACTACCCAGGGACCACTGTATATTATTCCCTGGAAAAACTGAAACAAATGGGGAGAGATTCCAGAATACGCAAGACGATTCTACAATGAGGGGGCAGGTGGGAGGCCTGGCCCTGCCGAATCTTCTGTTGTATCACTGGGCAGCCAGCGGGGAGAGGGTGAAGGGATGTGTAAGGGAGCTGGAGGTGGAATGGGTCTGAATGGAGGAGGCTCACACACACACTCCTGGCCAGGCCATTCCCGGCCAGCCAACACACACACGACAGGCTACTCACGGCAAGCCCACACACACACTCCAGGCCAGTCCCGATCAGCCCACACACACACTTAAGGCCACGCCACACCCCGCCAGCCCAAACACACACTCCAGGCCACTCCCGGCCTCCCACTCACACACACTTGAGGCCACTCCAGGCCAGCCCACACACACACTCCAGGCCAGGCCACTTCCTGTCAGCCCACACACACACTCCAGGCTACTCCCGGCCAGCCCACACCCTCTCCAGGCCACTCCCGTCCAGCTCAGACACACACTCCGGGCCACTCCCGGCCAGCCAAACATAGACTCCAGGCCTCTCCCGGCCAGCCCACACACACACTCCAGGCCACTCCCGGGCAGCCCACACACACATCCAGGCCAATCCTGGCCAGGCCATAAATACACTCCTGACCACTCCCGGCCAGCCCACACACACACTCCAGGCCACTCACTGCCAGCCCAAACACACACTCCAGCCCACTCCCGACCAGACCACACACACACACTCCAGTACACTCCCGACCATCCCAAACACACACATTCCAGGCCACTCCCGCCAGCCCACACACACACACTCCAGGCCACTCCCGGCCATCCCACACACAACTCCAGGCCAGGCTACTCCCCGCCAGCCCACACACACTCTCCAGGCCACTCCCGGCCTCCCACACACACACTTGAGGCCACTTCCGGCCAGCCCACACGCACACTCCAGGCCATGCCACTTCCTGCCAGCACACACACACACCCCAGGCCACTCCCGGCCAGCCCACACACACACTCCTGGCCACTGCCGTCCAGCCCACACACACTCTCCCGGCCACTCCCGTCCAGCCCACACACAGACACCAGGCCACTCCCGGCCAGCCCACACACAAATTTCAGGCAACGCCACTCCCGGCCAGCCCACATACACCCTCCAGGCCACTCCTGACCTGGCCACACACACACTCCCGGCCAGTCCACACACACACTCCAGGCCACTCCCGGCCAGCCCACACACACACTCCAGGACGATCCCGGCCAGCCCACGCACACTCCAGACCAGGCCACTACGGGACAGCACACACACACACTCCATACCAATCCCGGCCAGCACACGCGCACACTCCAGGCCACTCCCGGCCAGCCCACACACACACTCCATGCCGGTCCCGGCCAGCGCACACACACAGTCCAGGCCACTCCCGGCCAGCCCACACACACACTCCAGGTCAATCCCGGCCAGCCCACACGCACATTCAGGGCCACTCACGGCCAGACAACACACACACTCCAGGCCACTCCAGGCCAGCCCACACACAGATCCCAGGCCAGGCCACTCCCGGCCAGCCCCCACACACACTCTAGGCCACTCCCGGCCAGCCCACACACACACAACCGGCCACTCCCGGCCAGCCCACACACACACTCCAGGACATTCCTGGCCAGCCCGCACACATGCTCCAGGCCACTCCCACAAGCCCACACACATACTCCAGGCTACTTCCGGCCAACACACACACAAATTCAAGCCCACTCCTGGCCAGCACACACGCACACTCCCGTCCCCTCCCGGCTAGCCCCCACACACACTCAAGGCCACTCTTGGCCACCCCACACACACACTCCAGGGTCACTCCCGGCCAGCCCACGCACACACTCCAGGTCACTCCCGACCAGCCCACACACACACTCCAGGCTGCTCCCGGACAGCTCACACACACTCCAGGCCAGACCACTACCGGCCAGCACACACACACACTCCATACCACTCCGGCCAGCCCACACTCACATTCAGGGCCTCTCACGGCCAGACAACACACACACTCCAGGCCACTCCAGGCCAGCCCACGCACACATCCCAGGTCAGGCCACTCTCGGCCAGCCCACACACACACTCCAGGCCAATCCCGGCCAGCCCACACACACACTCCAGGCCACTCCTGGCTATCCCCCACACAAACTCAAGGCCAGGCCACTCCCGGCCAGCCCACACACACACTCCCGGCCACTACCGGTCAGCCCACACACACACTCCAGGCCACTCCCGGCCAGCCCGCACACACGCTCCAGGCCACTCCCTGCAAGCCCACACACATACTCCCGGCCACTCCGGGCCAGCCCGCACACACACTCGAGGACACTCCCGGCCAGCCCGCACACACGCTCCAGGCCACTCCCGGCAAGCCCACACATATACTCCAGGCCACCTCCGGCCAACACACACAAACTCAAGGCCACTGCCGGCCAGCCACACGCACACTCCTGGACCCTCCCGGCTAGCCCACACACACACTCCAGGCCACTCTCGGCCAGCCCACACACACACTAAAGGGCCACTCCCGGCCAGCCCACACACACACTCCAGGTCACTCCCGGCCAGCCCCCACACACACTCCTGGCCATTCCCGGCCAGCCCACACACACACTCCTGGCCATTCCCGGCCAGCCCAAACACACTCCAGGCCACTCCCGGCCAGCCAACACACATACTCCACGCCACTCCCGCCAGCCCTCACACACACTCCAGGCCACTCCCGGCCAGCCCACACACACACTACAGGCCACTCCCGGCAAGCCCACACACATATCCTGGCCAGGCCATAAATACACTCCAGGCCACTCCCGGCCAGCCCACACACACACTCCAGTCCACTCACTGCCAGCCCACACACACACTCCACGCCACTCCCGGCCAGCACACACACACACATCATGCAACTTCCGGCCATCCCACACACAACTCCAGGCCAGGCCACTCCCCGCCAGCCCACACACAATCTCCAGGCCACTCCCGGCCTCCCACACACACACTTGAGGCCACTCCCGGCCAGGCCACTCACACACTCCAGGCCACTCCCGGCCAGCCCACACACACTCTCCAGGCCACTCCCGGCCAGCCCACAAACACACTCCAGGCCACTCCCGGCCAGCCCACATACACACTCCAGGTCACTCCCGGCCAGCCCACAAACACACTCCAGGCCACTCCCAGCCAGCCCCCACACACACTCCAGGCCACTCCCGGCCAGCCCACGTACACACTCCCGGCCAGTCCACACACACACACTACAGGCCACTCCCGGCCTGCCCACACATATACTCCAGGCCACTCCCGGCCAGCCCACACACACTCCAGGCCACACCTGGCCATGCCACAAACACAGTCCAGGCCACTCCCGGACAGGCCACACACGCACTCCAGGCCAGGCCACACCCGGCCAGCCCACACACACACTCCAGGCCGCTCCCGGCAAGGCCACACACACTCCAGGCCAGGCCACTCCAGGCCAGCCCACACACACACTCCAGGCCATTCCAGGCCAGCCCACACACACACACTCCAGGCCACTTTCGGCCAGCCCACACACATCTCCAGGCCAGGCCACGCCCCGCCAGCCCAGACACACTCTCCAGGCCACTCCCGGACACCCACACACACACTTGAGGCCACTCCCGGCAAGCCCACACACACACTCCATGCCAGGCCACTTCCTGCCAGCCCACATACACACCACAGGCCACTCCCGGCCAGCCCACACACACAAACAAAGAACAAAGAACAAAGAAATGTACAGCACAGGAACAGGCCATTCGGCCCTCCAAGCCCGTGCCGACCATGCTGCCCGACTAAACTACAATCTTCTACACTTCCTGGGTCCGTATCCTTCTATTCCCATCCTATTAATATATTTGTCAAGATGCCCCTTAAATGTCCCTATCGTCCCTGCTTCCACTACCTCCTCCGGTAGCGAGTTCCAGGCACCCACTACCCTCTGCGTAAAAAACTTGCCTCGTACATCTACTCTAAACCTTGCCCCTCTCACCTTAAACCTATGCCCCCTAGTAATTGACCCCTCTACCCTGGGGGGAAGCCTCTGACTATCCACTCTGTCTATGCCCCTCATAATTTTGTATACCTCTATCAGGTCTCCCTCAACCTCCTTCGTTCCAGTGAGAACAAACCGAGTTTATTCAACCGCTCCTCATAGCTAATGCCCTCCATACCAGGCAATATTCTGGTAAATCTCTTCTGCACCCTCTCTAAAGCCTCCACATCCTTCTGGTAGTGTGGCGACCAGAATTGAACACTATACTCCAAGTGTGGCCTAACTAAGGTTCTATACAGCTGAACACGACTTGCCAATTCTTATACTCAATGCCCCGGCCAATGAAGGCAAGCATGCCGGATGCCTTCTTGACTACCTTCTCCACCTGTGTTGCCCCTTTCAATGACCTGTGGACCTGTACTCCTAGATCGCTTTGACTTTCAACACTCTTGAGGGTTCTACCGTTCACTGTATATTCCCTACCTGCATTAGACCTTCCAAAATGCATTACCTCACATTTGTCCGGATTAAACTACATCTGCCATCTCTCCGCCCAAGTCTCCAGACAATCTAAATCCTGCTGTATCCACCGACAGTCCTCATCGCTATCCGCAATTCCACCAACCTTTGTGTCGTCTGCAAACTTACTAATCAGACATGTTACATTTTCCTCCAAATCATTTATATATACTACAAAGAGCAAAGGTCCCAGCACTGATCCCTGTGGAACACCACTGGTCACAGCCCTCCAATTAGAAAAGCATCCCTCCATTGCTACTTTCTGCCTTCTATGGCCTAGCCAGTTCTGTATCCACCTTGCCAGCTCACCCCTGATCCCGTGTGACTTCACCTTTTGTACTCGTCTACCATGAGGGACCTTGTCAAAGGCCTTACTGAAGTCCATATAGACAACATCTACTGCCCTACCTGCATCAATCATCTTAGTGACCTCCTCGAAAAACTCTATCAAGTTAGTGAGACACGACCTCCCCTTCACAAAACCGTGCTGCCTCTCACTAATACGTCCATTTGCTTCCAAATGGGAGTAGATCCTGTCTCGAAGAATTCTCTCCAGTAATTTCCCTACCACTGAAGTAAGGCTCACCGGCCTGTAGTTCCCGTGATTATCTTTGCTACCCTTCTTAAACAGAGGAACAACATTGGCTATTCTCCAGTCCTCCGGGACATCCCCTGAAGACAGCGAGGATCCAAAGATTTCTGTCAAGGCCTCAGCAATTTCCTCTCCAGCCTCCTTCAGTATTCTGGGGTAGATCCCATCAGGCCCTGGGGACTTATCTACTTTAATATTTTTTAAGATACCCAACACCTCGCCTTTTTGGATCACAATGTGACCCAGGCTATCTACACCCCCTTCTCCAGACTCAACATCTACCAATTCCTTCTCTTTGGTGAATACTGATGCAAAGTATTTATTTAGTACCTCGCCCATTTCCTCTGGCTCCACACATAGATTCCCTTGCCTATCCTTCAGTGGGCCAACCCTTTCCCTGGCTACCCTCTTGCTTTTTATGTACGTGTAAAAAGCCTTGGGATTTTCCTTAACCCTATTTGCCAATGACTTTTCGTGACCCCTTCTAGCCCTCCTGACTCCTTGCTTAAGTTCCTTCCTACTTGCCTTATATTCCACGCAGGCTTTGTCTGTTCCCAGCCTTTTAGCCCTGACAAATGCCTCCTTCTTCTTTTTGACGAGGCCTGCAATATCACGAGTCATCCAAGGTTCCCGACAATTCCCGTATTTATCTTTCTTCCTCACAGGAACATGCCGGTCCTGTATTCCTTTCAACTGCCACTTGAAAGCCTCCCACATGTCAGATGTTGATTTGCCCTCAAACATCCGCCCCCAATCTATGTTCATCATTTCCCGCCGAATATTGTTATAATTAGCCTTCCCCCAATTTAGCACATTCATCCTCGGACCACTCTTATCCTTGTCCACCAGTACTTTAAAACTTACTGAATTGTGGTCACTGTTACCGAAGTGCTCAATTACTGAAACATCTACCATCTGGCCGGGCTCATTCACCAATACCATGTCCAGTACCGCCCCTTCCCGAGTTGGACTGTCTACATATTGTTTTAAGAAGCCCTCCTGGATGCTCCTTACAAACACCGCCCCGTCTAAGCCCCTGGCACTAAGTGAGTCCCAGTCAATATTGTGGAAGTTGAAGTCTCCCATCACCACAACCCTGTTGTTTTTACTCTTTTCCAAAATCTGTCTACCTATCTGCTCCTCTATCTCCCGCTGGCTGTTGGGAGGCCTGTAGTATACCCCCAACATTGTGACTGCACCCTTCTTATTCCTGATCTCTACCCATATAGCCTCACTGCCCTCTGAGGTGTCCTCTCGCAGTATAGCTGTGGTATTCTCCCGAACAAGTAGCGCAACTTCGCCTCCCCTTTTACATCCCCCTCTATCCCGCCGGAAACATCTAAACCTGGAACGTTCAGCTGCCAATCCTGCCCTTCCCTCAACCAGGTCTCTGTAATGGCAACAACATCATAGTTCCAAGTACTAATCCAAGCTCTAAGTTCATCTGCCTTACCCGTAATGCTCCTTGCATTAAAATATATGCACTTCAGGCCACCAGGCCCGCTGTGTTCAGCACCTTCTCCCTGTCTGCTCTGTCTCAGAGCCACACTGTCCCTATTCCCTAGTTCTCCCTCAATGCTCTCATCTTCTGACCTATTTCTCCCGTGCCCACCCCCCAGCCATACTAGTTTAAAACCTCCCGTGTGACACACACCAGGTCACTCCCGGCCAGCCCACACACACACTCCAGGCAACGCCACTCCCGGCAAGCCCACACACACATTCCAGGACACTCCCGGCCAGGCCACACACACACTCCAGGCCACTGCCGGCCAGCCCACACACACACTCCAGGCCACTCCTGACCAGGCCACAAACACACTCCAGGCCACTCCCGGCCAGCCCACACACACACTCCCGGCCAGTCCACACACACACTACAGGCCAATCCCGGCCAGCCCACACACACACTCCCGGCCACTCCCAGCCAGCCCACACATACACTCCAGGCCACTCGCGGCCAGCCCACACACACTCCAGGCCACTTCTGGCCATGCCACAAACACAGTCCAGGCCACTCCCGGACAGCCCACACACGCACTCCTGGCCAGGCCACTCCCGGCCAGCCCACACACACACTCCAGGTCACAACCGGCCAGCCCACACACACTCCAGGCCAGGCCACTACCGGCCAGCACACACACACTCCATACCACTCCCGGCCAGCCCACTCACACACTCCAGGCCAGGCCACTCCCGTCCAACCCACACACACACTCCTGGCCACTCACGGCCAGCCCTCACACACACTCAGGGCCACTCCCGGCCAGCCCACTCACACACTCCAGGCCACTCCCGGCCAGCCCACACACACACTCCAGGTCACTCCCGGCCAGCCCACACACACATTCAGGGCCACTCACGGCCAGACAACATACACAATCCAGGCCACTCCAGGCCAGCCCACACACACATCCCAGGCCAGGCCACTCCCGGCCAGCCCACACACACACTCCAGGCCAATCCCGGCCAGCCCACACACACACTCCAGGCCAGTCCTGGCCAGCCCACACACACACTCCAGGCCATTCCCGGCCAGCCCGCACACAAATTTCAGGCCACTCCCGGCCAGCCCACACGCACACTCCCGGCCCCTCCCGGCTAGCCCACACACACACTCCAGGCCCCTCCCGGCTAGCCCACACACACACGCCCAGGCCACTCCCGGCCAGCCCACACACACACTCCAGTCCACTCCCGGCCAGCCCACACACACACTCCAGGCCACTCCCGGCCAGCCCACACACACTCCAGCGTCACTCCGGGCCAGCCCACACACACACTCCAGGTCACTCTCGGCCAGCCCACACATACACTCCAGGCCACTACTTGCCAGCCCACACACACACTCCAGGCCACTACTGGCCAGACCACACACACACTCCAGGCCACTCCCGGCTAGCCCACACACACTCCAGGCCACTCCCGGCCAGCCAACACACATACTCCACGCCACTCCCGCCAGCCCTCACACACACTGCAGGCCACTCCCCGCCAATCCACACACACACTCCAGGCCAGGCCACTCCCCGCCAGTCCACACACACTCCAGGCCAGTCCCGGCCATGCCACACACTCACTCCGGGCAAGGCCACTCCCGGCCATCCCACAAACACACTCCAGGCCACTCCCGGCCAGCCCACACACACACTCCAGTCCACTCCCGGCCTCCCACACGCAAACTTGAGGCCACTCCCGGCCAGCCTACAAACACAGTCCAGGGCACTCCCGGAAAGCCCACACACGCACTCCAGACCATGCCACTCCCGGCCAGCCCACACACAGACTCTAGGCCACTCCCGGCCAGCCCACAAACACTCTGCAGGCCACTCCCGGCCAGCCATCAAAAACACTACATGCCACTGCCGACAAGGACACACACACACTCCAGGCCACTCACTGGCAGCCCACACACACACTCGAGTCCATTCCCGGCCAGACCACACACACACTCCAGGCCACTCCCGACCAGACCACACACACACTCCAGGCCACTCCCGGCCAGACCACACACGCACTCCAGGCCACTCCCGGCCATCCCACACACACACTCGTGTCCATTCCCGGCCAGACCACACACACACTCCAGGCCACTCCCGACCAGCCCACACACATACTCCAGGCCACTCCCGACCAGCACACACACACACACTCCAGGCCACTCCCGCCAATCCACACAAACACTTGAGGCCACTACCGGCCAGCCCACACAACCACACCAGGGCACTCCTGGCCAGCCTCCAGGCCACTCACTGCCAGCCCACACACACACTCCAGGCCACTCACTGCCAGCCCACACACACACTCCATGCCACTCCCGGCCAGCCCACACACACACTCCAGGTCACTCTCGGCCAGCCCACACATACACTCCAGGCCACTACTTGCCAGCCCACACACACACTCCAGGCCACTACTGGCCAGCCCACACACACACTCCAGGCCACTCCCGGCTAGCCCACACACACTCCAGGCCACTCCCGGCCAGCCAACACACATACTCCACGCCACTCCCGCCAGCCCACACACACACTGCAGGACACTCCCCGCCAATCCACACACACACTCCAGGCCAGGCCACTCCCCGCCAATCCACACACACTCCAGGCCAGTCCCGGCCAGGCCACACACTCACTCCGGGCAAGGCCACTCCCGGCCATCCCACGAACACACTCCTGTCCTCTCCCGGCCAACCCACACACACACAGCAGGCCACTCCCGGCCAGCCCACACACACACTCTAGGCCACTCCCGGCCAGACCACACACACACTCCAGGCTACTCCCGGCCAGCCCACAAACGCACTCCAGACCATGCCACTCCCGGCCAGCGCACACACACACTCCAGGCAGCTCCCGGCCAGCCAAAACACACTCCAGGCCAGGCCACTCCTGGCCAGCACACACGCACGCTCCAGGTCACTCTCGGCCATCCCACACACACACTCCAGGCCACTCACTGCCAGCCCACACACACACTCCAGGCCACTTCCGGCAAGCCCACACGCACACTCCCGGCAACTCCCGGCCAGGCCACACACACACTCCAGACCAGGCCACTCCCGGCCAGCCCACACACACACTCCAGGCCACTCCCGACCAGACCACACACACACTCCAGGCCACCCGACCAGCACACACACACACACTCCAGGCCACTCCCGCCAGCCAAAACACACACTTGAGGCCACTCTCGACCAGCCCACACACACACCCCAGGCCAGGCCACTCCCCGCCAGCCCACACACGCACACCAGGCCACCCACACACACACTTGAGGCCACTCCCGGCCAGCCCACACACACACTCCAGGCCAGGCCACTCCCGGCCAGCCCACACACACTCCCCAGGCCACTCCCGTCCAGCCGAGACACACACTCCCGGCCACTCCCGGCCAGCCCACACACACACACTAGGCCACTCCCGGCCAGTCCACAAACACACTCCCGGCCACTCCCGGCCAGCCCACACACACACTCTAGGCCACTCCCGGCCAGTCCACAAACACACTCCAGGATAATCCCGGCCAGCCAACACACACACTCCAGGCCACTCCGGGCCAGCCCACACACACTCGAGGCCACTCCTGGCCAGGCTACAAACACAGTCCAGGCAACTCCCGGCCAGCACACACACACACTCCAGGCCGCTCCCAACCAGCCCACACACACTCCAGGCCAGGCCACTCCCCGCCAGCCCACACACACACTTGAGGCCACTCCCGACCAGCCCTTACACACACCCCAGGACAATCCCGGCCAGCCAACACACACACTCCAGGCCTCTCCCGGCCAGCCCACACACACTCGAGGCCACTCCTGGCCAGGCTTCAAACACAGTCCAGGCCACACCCGGGCAGCCCACACACGGACTCCAGGCCAGGCAACTCCCGGCCAGCACACACACACACTCCAGGCCGCTCCCGACCAGCCCACACACACTCCAGGCCAGGCCACTCCCGGCCAGCACACACACACACTCCAAACCACTCCCGGCCAGCCCAAACACACACTCCAGGCCAGGCCACTCCCGGCCATCCCACACACACACACACCAGGTCACTCCCGGCCAGCCCACACACACACTCCAGGCCAGGCCACTCCCGGCCAGCCCACACACACTCCAGGCAACTCACTGCCAGCCCACACGCTCAAGGCTACTCCCGACCAGCACACACACACACTCCAGGCCACTCACTGGCAGCCCACAAACACACTCCAGGCCACTCCCGACCAGACCACACACACACTCCAGGCCACTCCCGGCCAGCCCACACACGCACTCTAGGCCACTCCCGGCCAGACCACACACACACTCCAGGCTACCCCGGCCAGCCCACGCACGTACTCCAGGTCAGGCCACCCCCGGCCAGCCCACACACACACTCCAGGCCACTCCCGGCCAGCCCACAGACACACTCCAGGCCACTCACTGCCAGCCCACGCACACACTCCAGGCCACTCACTGCCAGCCCACACACACACTCCAGGCCACTTCCGGCCATCCCACGCACACACTCCCGGCAACTCCCGGCCAGGCCACACACACACTCCCGGCCAGGCCACTCCCGGCCAGCCCACACACACACTCCAGGCCACTCCCATACAGCCCACGCACACACTCCAGGCCACTCCCGGCCAGCCCACACGCACTCTCCCGGCCACTCCCGGCCAGGCCACACACACACTCCAGGCCACTCCCGACCAGACCACACACACACTCCAGGCCACTCCCGACAAGGCCCAACACACACTCCAGGCAACGCCACTCCCGGCCAAACCACACGCACACTCCAGGCCAGGCCAGTCCCGGCCAGCCCGCACACAGACTCCAGGCCACTCCCGGCCAGCCCACACACACAGCCAAGCCTCTCCTGGCCAGGCCATAAATAAACTCCAGGCCACTCCCGGCCAGTCCACACACACACTACAGGCCACTCACGACCAGGCCATAAACACACTCCCGGCCAGCCCACACACACACTCCTGGCCACTGCCGGCCAGCCCACACACTCACACCAGGCCAGGCCACTCCCGGCCAGCCCAAACACACACTCCAGGCCACTCCCGACCAGCCCACACACACACTCCAGGCCACTCCCGGCCATCCCACACACACACACTCTAGGCCACTCCCGGCCAGTCCAAAAACAGACTCCAGGCCACACCCGGCCAGCCCACACACACACTCCATGCCACTCCCGACAAGGCCACACACACACTCCAGGCAACGCCACTCCCGGTCAGACCACACGCACACTCCAGGCCAGGCCACTTTCGGCCAGACCACACACACACTCCTGGCCAATCCCGGCCAGCCCACACACACACTCCAGGCCACTCCCGGCCAGCCCACATACACATCCAGGCCTCTCCTGGCCGGTCCATAAATACACTCCAGGCCACTACCGGCCAGTCCACACACACTCTCCAGGCCACTCCCGGCCAGGCCATACACACACTCCAGGCCAGGCCACTCCCGGCCAGCCCACCCACATACTCCAGGCCACTCCCGACCAGACCACACACACACTCCAGGTCAGGCCACCCCCGTCCAGCCCACACACACACACTCCAGGCCACTCCCGATCAGCCCACAAACACACACTCCAGGCCCCTCCCGGTATGCCCACACACACACTCCAGGCCAGGCCACTCCCCGCCAGCACAAACACACACTCAATGCCACTCCCAGCCTCCCACACACACACTCCGGGCCACTCCCGGCCAGCCCCCACACACACACTCCAGGCCACTGCCGTCCAGCCCCGACACACACTCCCGGCCACTCCAGGCCAGACCACACACACTCTACAGGCCACTCCCGGCCAGCCCACACACACACTCCCGGCCAGTCGACACACTCACTACAGGCCAATCCGGGCCAGCCCACACACACACCCCAGGACACTCCCGGCCAGCAAACACACACACTCCAGGCCACTCCCGGCCAGCCCACACACACTCCAGGCCACTCCTGGCCAGGTTCCATACACAGTCCAGGCCACTCCCGGGCAGCCCACACACGCACTCCAGGCCAGGCCACTCCCGGACAGCCCACACACACTCCAGGCCAGGCCACTCCCGGTCAGCCCACACACACACTCCCTGCCAGCCCACACTTAAATTCAGGGCCACTCAAGGCCAGGCAACATACACACTCCAGGCCAGCCCACACACACATCCCAGGCCAGGCCACTCCCGGCCAGCACACACACACACTCCAGGCCGATCCCGGCCAGCCCACACACACACTCCAGGCCACTCCCGGCCAGCCCGCACATACACTCCAGGCCACTCCCGGCCAGCCCGCACACACACTCCAGGCCACTCCCGGCCACTCCCGGCCAGCCCACACACAAACTCCAGGCCAGTCCTGGCCAGCCTCCACACAAACTCCTGGCCCGACCACTCCCGGCCAGCCCACACACACACACCAGGCCACTTCCGGCCAGCCCACACACACACTCCAGGACACTCCCGGGCAGCCCACACACATACTCCAGGCCACTTCCGGCCAGCACACACACAAATTCCAGGCCACTCCCGGCCAGCCCACACGCAGACTCCCGGCCCCTCCCGGCTAGCCCACACACACACTCCAGGCCACTCCCGGCCAGCCAACACACATACTCCACGCCACTCCCGCCAGCCCTCACACACACTGCAGGCCACTCCCCGCCAATCCACACACACACTCCAGGCCAGGCCACTCCCCGCCAGTCCACACACACTCCAGGCCAGTCCCGGCCATGCCACACACTCACTCCGGGCAAGGCCACTCGCGGCCATCCCACAAACACACTCCAGGCCACTCCCGGCCAGCCCACACACACACTCCAGTCCACTCCCGGCCTCCCACACGCAAACTTGAGGCCACTCCCGGCCAGCCTACAAACACAGTCCAGGGCACTCCCGGAAAGCCCACACACGCACTCCAGACCATGCCACTCCCGGCCAGCCCACACACAGACTCTAGGCCACTCCCGGCCAGCCCACAAACACTCTGCAGGCCACTCCCGGCCAGCCATTAAACACACTACATGCCACTGCCGACAAGGACACACACACACTTCAGGCCACTCACTGGCAGCCCACACACACACTCGAGTCCAGTCCCGGCCAGACCACACACACACTCCAGGCCACTCCCGACCAGACCACACACACACTCCAGGCCACTCCCGGCCAGACCACACACGCACTCCAGGCCACTCACTGCCAGCCCACACACACACTCCACGCCACTCTCGGCCAGCCCACACACACACTCCACGCCACTCCATGCCAGCCCACACACACACTCCAGGACACTCCCGGAAAGCCCACACACGCACTCCAGGCCACTCCCGGAAAGCCCACACACGCACTCCAGGTCAGGCCACTCCCGGCCAGCCCACACACACTCCAGGCCAGGCCACGCCCGGTCAGCCCACACACACACTCCCGGCCAGCCCACACTCACATTCAGGGCCACTCACGGCCAGACAACATACACACTCCAGGCCAGCCCAAACACACATCCCAGGCCAGGCCACTCCCGGCCAGCACACACACACACTCCAGGCCAATCCCGGCCAGCCCGCACACACACTCCAGGCCACTCCCGGCCAGCCCGCACACACACTCCAGGCCACTCCCGGCCAGCCCGCACACACACTCCAGGCCACTCCCGGCCAGCCCGCACACACACTCCAGGCCACTCCCGGCAAGCCCACACACAAACTCCAGGCCAGTCCTGGCCAGCCCCCACACAAACTCCTGGCCCGACCACTCCCGGCCAGCCCACACACACACACCAGGCCACTTCCGGCCAGCCCACACACACACTCCAGGACACTCCCGGGCAGCCCACACACATACTCCAGGCCACTTCCGGCCAGCACACACACAAATTCCAGGCCACTCCCGGCCAGCCCACACGCAGACTCCCGGCCCCTCCCGGCTAGCCCACACACACACTCCAGGCCACTCCCGGCCAGCCAACACACATACTCCACGCCACTCCCGCCAGCCCTCACACACACTGCAGGCCACTCCCCGCCAATCCACACACACACTCCAGGCCAGGCCACTCCCCGCCAGTCCACACACACTCCAGGCCAGTCCCGGCCATGCCACACACTCACTCCGGGCAAGGCCACTCCCGGCCATCCCACAAACACACTCCAGGCCACTCCCGGCCAGCCCACACACACACTCCAGTCCACTCCCGGCCTCCCACACGCAAACTTGAGGCCACTCCCGGCCAGCCTACAAACACAGTCCAGGGCTCTCCCGGAAAGCCCACACACGCACTCCAGACCATGCCACTCCCGGCCAGCCCACACACAGACTCTAGGCCACTCCCGGCCAGCCCACAAACACTCTGCAGGCCACTCCCGGCCAGCCATCAAACACACTACATGCCACTGCCGACAAGGACACACACACACTCCAGGCCACTCACTGGCAGCCCACACACACACTCGAGTCCAGTCCCGGCCAGACCACACACACACTCCAGGCCACTCCCGACCAGACCACACACACACTCCAGGCCACTCCCGGCCAGACCACACACGCACTCCAGGCCACTCCCGGCCATCCCACACACACACTCCAGGCCACTCACTGGCAGCCCACACACACACTCGAGTCCAGTCCCGGCCAGACCACACACACACTCCAGGCCACTCCCGACCAGACCACACACACACTCCAGGCCACTCCCAGCCAGCCCACACACACACACACTCCAGGCCACTACCGGCCAGCCCACACACACACTCCAGGCCACTCACTGCCAGCCCACACACACACTCCATGCCACTCCCGGCCAGCCCACACACACACTCCAGGCCACTCACTGCCAGCCCACACACACACTCCAAGCCACTCCCGGCCAGCACACACACACACTCCAGGCCACTCACTGCCAGCCCACACATACACTCCTGGCCACTCCATGCCAGCCCACACACACACTCCAGGACACTCCCGGAAAGCCCACACACGCACTCCAGGCCACTCCCGGAAAGCCCACACACGCACTCCAGGTCAGGCCACTCCCGGACAGCCCACACACACTCCAGGCCGCTCCCGGCCAGCCCACACACACTCCAGGCCAGGCCACGCCCGGTCAGCCCACACACACACTCCCGGCCAGCCCACACTCACATTCAGGGCCACTCACGGCCAGACAACATACACACTCCAGGCCAGCCCACACACACATATCAGGCCAGGCCACTCCCGGCCAGCACACACACACACTCCAGGCCAATCCCGGCCAGCCCACACACACACTCCAGGCCACTCCCGGCCAGCCCGCACACACACTCCAGGCCACTCCCGGCCAGCCCACACACAAACTCCAGGCCAGACCTGGCCAGCCCCCACACAAACTCCTGGCCCGACCACTCCCGGCCAGCCCACACACACACTCCAGGCCACTTCCGGCCAGCCCGCACACACGCTCCAGGACACTCCCGGCAAGCCCACACACACGCTCCAGGACACTCCCGGCCAGCCCACACACATACTCCAGGCCACTTCCGGCCAGCACACACACAATTTCCAGGCCACACCCGGCCAGCCCACACGCAGACTCCCGGCCCCTCCCGGCTAGCCCACACACACAATCCAGGCCACTCCCGGCCAGCCCACACACACACTCCAGGCCACTTTCGGCCAGCCCACACACACTCCAGCGTCACTCCCGGCCAACCCACACACACACTCCAGGCCACTCCCGGCTAGCCCACACACACACTCCAGGCCACTCCCGGCTAGCCCACACACACTCCAGGTCACTCTCGGCCAGCACACACATACACTCCAGGCCACTACTGGCCAGCCCACACACACACTCCAGGCCACTCCCGGCCAGCCAACACACATACTCCACGCCACTCCCGCATGCCCACACACACACTGCAGGACACTCCCCGCCAATCCACACACACACTCCAGGCCAGGCCACTCCCCGCCAATCCACACACACTCCAGGCCAGTCCCGGCCAGGCCACACACTCACTCCGGGCAAGGCCACTCCCGGCCATCCCACAAACACACTCCAGGCCATTCCCGGCCAACCCACACACACACTCCAGGCCACTCCCGGCCAGCCCACACACACACTCTACGCCACTCCCGGCCAGCCCACACACGCACTCCAGACCATGCCACTCCCGGCGCGCACACAAACACTCCAGGCCGCTCCCGGCCAGCCCACACACACTCCAGGCCAGGCCACTCCCGGCCAGCACACACACACACTCCAGATCACTCTCGGCCATCCCACACACACACTCCAGGCCACTCACTGCCAGCCCACACGCACACTCCAAGCCACTCCCGGCCAGGCCACACACACACTCCAGGCCAGGCCACTCCCGGCCAACCCACACACACACTCCAGGCCACTCCCGGCCAGCCCACGCACACACTCCAGGCCACTCCCGGCCAGCCCATACGCACTCCCCCGGCCACTCCCGGCCAGGCCACACACACACTCCAGGCCACTCCCGACCAGCACACACACACACACTCCAGGCCACTCCCGCCAGCCAAAACACACACTTGAGGCCACTCTCGACCAGCCCACACACACACTCCAGGCCAGGCCACTCCCCGCCAGCCCACACACACACACCAGGCCACCCACACACACACTTGAGGCCACTCCCGGCCAGCCCACACACACACTCCAGGCCAGGCCACTCCCGGCCAGCCCACACACACTCCCCAGGCCACTCCCGTCCAGCCGAGACACACACTCCCGGCCATTCCCGGCCAGCCCTCACACACACTCTAGGCCACTCCCGGCCAGTCCACAAACACACTCCAGGCCACACCAGGCCTGCCCACACACACACTCCAGGCCAGGCCACTCCCGGCCAGCCCACACACAAACTCCAGGCCAGGCCACTCCCCGCCAGCCCACACACACACTTGAGGCCACTCCCGACCAGCCCTCACACACACCCCAGGACAATCCCGGCCAGCCAACACACACACTCCAGGCCACTCCCGGCCAGCCCACACACACTCGAGGCCACTCCTGGCCAGGCTACAAACACAGTCCAGGCCACTGCCGGGCAGCCCACACACGGACTCCAGGCCAGGCAACTCCCGGCCAGCACACACACACACTCCAGGCAGCTCCCGACCAGCCCACACACACTCCAGGCCAGGCCACTCCCGGCCAGCACACACACACACTCCAAACCACTCCCGGCCAGCCCAAACACACACTCCAGGCCAGGCCACTCCCGGCTATCCCACACACACACACCAGGCCACTCCCGGCCAGCCCACACACACACTCCAGGCCAGGCCACTTCCGGCCAGCCCACACACACTCCAGGCCACTCACTGCCAGCCCACACACACACTCAAGGCTACTCCCGAACCAGCACACACACACACACTCCAGGCCACTCCCGGCAAGCCCACACACACACTCCAGGCCAGGCCACTCCCGGCCAGCGCACACACATTCTCAAGGCCACTACCGACCAGCCGAGACACACACTCCCGGCCACTCCCGGCCAGCCCACACACAGACTCTAGGCCACTCCCGGCCAGCCCACAAACACACTGAAGGACACACCCGGCCAGCCCACAAACACGCTACATGCCACTCCCGACAAGGACACACACACACTCCAGGCCACTCACTGGCAGCCCACAAACACACTCCAGGCCACTCCCGACCAGACCACACACACACTCCAGGCCACTCCCGGCCAGCCCACACACACTCGAGGCCACTCCCGGCCAGACCACACACACAATCCAGGCTACTCCCGGCCAGCCCACGAACGTACTCCAGGTCAGGCCACCCCCGGCCAGCCCACACACATACTCCAGGCCACTCACGACCAGCACACACACACACTCCAGGCCACTTTCGGCCAGCCCACACACACTCCAGCGTCACTCCCGGCCAACCCACACACACACTCAGGGCCACTCCCGGCCAGCCCACACACACACTCCAGGCCACTCCCGGCCAGCCCACACACACACTCCAGGCCACTCCCGGCCCGCCCACACATACACTCTAAGTCACTCTCGGCCAGCCCACACACACTCCAGGTCACACTCGGCCAGCCCACACATACACTCCAGGCCACTCCCGCCCAGCCCACAGACACACTCCAGGCCACTCACTTCCAGCCCACACACACACTCCAGGCCACTTCCGGCCAGCCCACACACACACTCCAGGCCACTCCCGGCCAGCCCACTCACACACTCCAGGCCACTCCCGGCCAGCCCACACGCACTCTCCCGGCCACTCTCGACCAGCCCACACACACACTCCAGGCCAGGCCACTCCCCGCCAGCCCACACACGCACACCAGGCCACACACACACACACTTGAGGCCACTCCCGGCCAGCCCACACACACACTCCAGGCCAGGCCACTCCCCGCCAGCCCACACACACATTTGAGGCTACTCCCGACCAGCCGACACACAGACTCCAGGCCAGGCCACTTCCTGCCAGCCGAGACACAAACTCCCGGCCGCTCCTGGCCACTCCCGGCCAGCCCACACACACACACCATGCCACTCCCGACAAGGCCACACACACACTCCAGGCAACGCCACTCCCGGCCAGACCACACGCACACTCCAGGCCAGGCCAGTCCCGGCCAGCCCGCACACACACTCCAGGCCACTCCCGGCCAGCCCACACACACAGCCAAGCCTCTCCTGGCCAGGCCATAAATACACTCCAGGCCACTCCCGGCCAGTCCACACACACACTCCAGGCCACTCACGGCCAGGCCATAGAAACACTCCAGGCCAGGCCACTCCAGGCCAGCCCACACACAAACTCCTGGCCACTGCCGGCCAGCCCACACACTCACACCAGGCCAGGCCACTCCCGGCCAGCCCAAACACACACTCCAGGCCATTCCCGGCCAGCCCACACACACACACCAGGCCACTCCCGGCCAGCCCACACACACACACTCTAGGCCACTCCCGGCCAGTCCACAAACACACTCCAGGCCACACCCGGCCAGCCCACACACACACTCCTGGCCAATCCCAGCCAGACCACACACACACTCCAGGCAACTCCCGGCCAGCCCACACACACATCCAGGCAACTCCCGGCCAGCCCACACACACTCCAGGCCACTCCCGATCAGCCCACAAACACACACTCCAGGCCCCTCCCGGTCAGCCCACACACACAATCCAGGCCAGGCCACTCCCCGCCAGCACAAACACACACTCAATGCCACTCCCACACTCCCACACACACACTCCGGGCCACTCCCGGCCAGCCCCCACACACACACTCCAGGCCACTGCCGTCCAGCCCCGACACACACTCCCGGCCACTCCAAGCCAGACCAAACACACTCTACAGGCCACTCCCGGCCAGCCCACACACACACTCCCGGCCAGTCGACACACTCACTAAGGCAAATCCGGGCCAGCCCACACACACACCCCAGGACACTCCCGGCCAGCCAACACACACACTCCAGGCCACTCCCGGCCAGCCCCCACACACACACTCCAGGCCACTGCCGTCCAGCCCCGACACACACTCCCGGCCACTCCAGGCCAGACCACACACTCTCTACAGGCCACTCCCGGCCAGCCCACACACACACTCCCGGCCAGTCGACACACTCACTACAGGCCAATCCGGGCCAGCCCACACACACACACCAGGACACTCCCGGCCAGCCAACACACACACTCCAGGCCACTCCCGGCCAGCCCACACACACTCCAGGCCACTCCTGGCCTGGTTACATACACAGTCCAGGCCACTCCCAGGCAGCCGACACACGCACTCCAGGCCAGGCCACTCCCGGCCAGCCCACACACACTCCAGGCCACTCCTGGCCAGGTTACATACACAGTCCAGGCCACTCCCGGGCAGCCCACACACGCACTCCAGGCCAGGCCACTCCCGGCGAGCACACACACACACTCCAGGCCGCTCCCGGCCAGCCCACACATACTCCATGCCAGGCAACTCCCGGCCAGCACACACACACACTCCAAACCACTCCCGGCCAGCCCATACACACACTCCAGGCCAGGCCACTCCCGGCCAGCCCACACACACACTCCAGGCCACTTACTGCCAGCCCACACACACACACAAGGCTACTCCCGACCAGACCACGCACATACTTCAGGTCAGGCCGCCCCCGGCCAGCCCACACACATACTCCAGGCCACTCCCGATCAGCACACACACACACTCCAGGCCACTCCCGCCAGCCCACACACACACTCCAGGCCAGGCCACTCCCGGCCAGCCCACACACACTCTCCAGGCCACTCCCGTCCAGCCGAGACACACACTCCCGGCCACTCCCGGCCAGCCCACACACAGACTCTAGGCCACTCCCGGCCAGCCCACAAACACTCTGCAGGCCACTCCCGGCCAGCCATCAAACACACTACATGCCACTGCCGACAAGGACACACACACACTCCAGGCCACTCACTGGCAGCCCACACACACACTCGAGTCCACTCCCGGCCAGACCATACACACACTCCAGGCCACTCCCGACCAGACCACACACACACTCCAGGCCACTCCCGGCCAGACCACACACGCACTCCAGGCCACTCCCGGCCAGACCACACACACACACTCCAGGCCACTCCCGCCAACCCACACAAACACTTGAGGCCACTACCGGCCAGCCCACACCCACTCCAGGCCACTCATGGCCAGCCTCCAGGCCACTCACTGCCAGCCCACACACACACTCCAAGCCACTCCCGGCCAGCCCACACACACACTCCAGGCCACTCACTGCCAGCCCACACACACACTCCAAGCCACTCCCGGCCAGCCCACACACACACTCCTGGCCACTCCATGCCAGCCCACACACACACTCCAGGACACTCCCGGAAAGCCCACACACGCACTCCAGGCCAGGCCACTCCCGGACAGCCCACACACACTCCAGGCCGCTCCCGGCCAGCCCACACACACTCCAGGCCAGGCCACTCCCGGTCAGCCCACACACACAATCCCGGCCAGCCCACACTCACATTCAGGGCCACTCACGGCCAGACAACATACACACTCCAGGCCAGCCCACACACACATCCCAGGCCAGGCCACTCCCGGCCAGCACACACACACACTCCAGGCCAATCCCGGCCAGCCCACACACACACTCCAGGCCACTCCCGGCCAGCCCGCACACACACTCCAGGCCACTCCCGGCCAGCCCACACACAATCTCCAGGCCAGTCGTGGCCAGCTCCCACACAAACTCCTGGCCCGACCACTCCCGGCCAGCCCACACACACACTCCAGGCCACTTCCGGCCAGCCCGCACACACGCTCCAGGACACTCCCGGCCAGCCCGCACACACGCTCCAGGCCACTCCCGGCCAGCCCGCACACACACTCCAGGCCACTCCCGGCCAGCCCACACACAATCTCCAGGCCAGTCCTGGCCAGCCCCCACACAAACTCCTGGCCCGACCACTCCCGGCCAGCCCACACACATACTCCAGGCCACTTCCGGCCAGCACACACACAAATTCCAGGCCACTCCCGGCCAGCCCACACGCAGAGTCCCGGCCCCTCGCGGCTAGCCCACACACACACTCCAGGCCACTCCCGGCCAGCCCACACACACACTCCAGGCCACTTTCGGCCAGCCCACACACACTCCAGCGTCACTCCCGGCCAACCCACACACACACTCAGGGCCACTCCCGGCCAGCCCACACACACACTCCAGGCCACTCCCGGCCAGCCCACACACACACTCCAGGCCACTCCCGGCCAGCCCACACATACACTCCAGGTCACACTCGGCCAGCCCACACACACTCCAGGTCACACTCGGCCAGCCCACACATACACTCCAGGCCACAACCGGACAGCCCACACACATACTCTCTCCACTCCGGACCAGCACACACACACACACTCCAGGCCACTCCCGCCAACCCACACAAACACTTGAGGCCACTACCGGCCAGCCCACACACCCACTCCAGGCCACTGCTGGCCAGCCTCCAGGCCACTCTCTGCCAGCCCACACACACACTCCAGGCCACTCACTGCCAGCCCACACACACTCTCCATGCCACTCCCGGCCAGCCCACACACACGCTCCAGGCCACTCCCGGCCAGCCCACACGCAAACTCCAGGCCACTCCCGGCCAGCCCACACACACACTCCAGGGTACTCTCGGCCAGCCCACACATACACTCCAGGCCACTACTGGCCAGCCCACACACACACTCCAGGCCACTCCCGGCTAGCCCACACACACTCCAGGCCACTCCCGGCCAGCCAACACACATACTCCACGCCACTCCCGCCAGCCCTCACACACACTGCAGGACACTCCCCGCCAATCCACACACACACTCCAGGCCAGGCCACTCCCCGCCAATCCACACACACTCCAGGCCAGTCCCGGCCAGGCCACACACTCACTCCGGGCAAGGCCACTCCAGGCCATCCCACAAACACACTCCAGGCCACTCCCTGCCAACCCACACACACACTCCAGTCCACTCCCGGCCTCCCACACGCAAACTTGAGGCCACTCCCGGCCAGCCTACAAACACAGTCCAGGGCACTCCCGGAAAGCCCACACACGCAGTCCAGACCATGCCACTCCCGGCCAGCGCACACACACACTCCAGGCCGCTCCCGGCCAGCGCACACACACTCCAGGCCAGGCCACTCCCGGCCAGCACACACACACACTCCAGGTCACTCTCGGCCATCCCACACACACACTCCAGGCCAGGCCACTCCCGGCCAGCCCACACACATACTCCAGGCCAGGCCATTTCCTGTCAGCACACACACACACTCCCGGCCACTCCCGGCCCCTCCCGGCCAGCCAACACACACACTGCAAGTCGCTCTCAGCCAGCCCACAAACACACTCCATGCCTCTCCCGGCCAGCCCACACACACACTCCAGGCCAGTAACCGCTAGCCCACACACACTACAGGCCACTCCCGGCCAGCCCACACGCACACTCCCGGCAACTCCCGGCCAGGCCACACACACACTCCAGGCCACTCCCGGCCAGCCCACACACACACTCCAGGCCACTCCCGGCCAGCCCAGACACACACTTCAGGCCTCTACCGGCCAGCCCACACACACACTCCAGGCCACTTCCGGCCAGCCCAGACACACACTACAGGCCACTCCCGGCCAGCCCACACACACACTCCAGGCCACTCCCGGCCAGCCCACGCACACACTCCAGGCCACTCCCGGCCAGCCCACACGCACACTCCCGGCCACTCCCGGCCAGGCCACACACACACTCCAGGCCACTCACTGGCATCCCACACACACACTCCAGGCAACTCCCGACCAGACCACACACACACTCCAGGCCTCTCCCGGCCAGCCAACACACACACTTGAGGCCACTCCCGGCCAACCCACACACACATTCCAGGCCAGGCCACTCCCCGCTAGCCCACACACGCACTCCAGGCCACCCACACACACACTTGAGGCCACTCCCGGTCAGCCCACGTTCACACTCCAGGCCAGGCCAGGCCAGTCCCGGCCAGCCCACACACACGCTCCAGGCCACTCCCGGCTAGCCCACACTCACACCCCCGGCCACTCCCGGCCAGCCCACACACACACACTCTAGGCCATTCCCGGCCAGCCCACAAACACACTCCAGGCCACACCCAGCCAGCCCACACACACACTCCATGCCAGGCCACTCCCCGCCAGCCCACACACACACTCCAGGCCACTCCCGACCAGCCCACACACACACTCCAGGCCAGGCCACTTCCTGCCAGCCGAGACACACACTCCCGGCCAGCCCACACACACACACTCTAGGCCACTCCCGGCCAGCCCACACACACACTCCAGGCCACACCCGGCCAGCCCTCACACACACACCATGCCACTCCCGACAAGGCCACACACACACTCCAGGCAACGCCACTCCCGGCCAGACCACACGCATACTCCAGGCCAGTCCAGTCCCGGCCAGCCCACACACACACTCCAGGCCGCTCCCGGCCAGCCCGCAGACACACTCCAGGCCACTCCCGGCCAGCCCACACACACAGCCAAGCCACTCCTGGCCAGGCCATAAATACACTCCATGCCACTCCCGACAAGGCCACACACACACTCCAGGCAACGCCACTCCCGGCCAGACCACACGCACACTCCAGGCCAGGCCACTTTCGGCCAGCCCACACACACACTCCAGGCCACTCCCGGCCATCCCACACACACACTCCAGGTCAGGCCACTCCCGGCCAGCCCACACACACACTCCTGGCCACTCCCAGCCAGCCCTCACACACACCATGCCACTCCAGACAAGGCCACACACACACTCCAGGCAACGCCACTCCCGGCCAGCCCACACACACACTCCAGGCCAGGCCACTTTCGGCCAGCCCACACATACACTCCAGGCCACTCCCGGCCAGCCCACACACGCACTCCTGGCCACTCCCGGCCAGCCCACACACACATCCAGGCCCCTCCTGGCCGGGCCGTATATACACTCCAGGCCACACCCGGCCAGTCCACACACACACTCCAGGCCACTCGCGGCCAGGCAATATACACACTCCAGGCCAGGCCACTCCCGGCCAGCCCACACACATACTCCAGGTCAGGCCACCCCCGGCCAGCCCACACACACACTCCAGGCCACTCCCGACCAGATCTCACACACACTCCAGGTCAGGCCACCCCCGGCCAGCCCACACACACACACTGCAGGCCCTCCCGATCAGCCCACACACACACACTCCAGGCCAGGACACTCCCTGCCAGCCCAAATACACACTCAATGCTACTCCCAGCCTCCCACACACACACTCCAGGCCACTACCGGCCATGCCACAGACACACACACTACAGGCCACTCCCGGCCAGCCCACACACACACTCCCGGCCAGTCGACACACTCACTACAGGCCAATCCCGGCCAGCCCACACACACACCCCAGGGCACTCCCGGCCAGCCAACACACACACTCCAGGCCACTCCCAGCCATCCCACACACACTCGAAGCCACTCCTGGCCAGGCTACAATCACAGTCCAGACCACTCCCGGGCAGCCCACACACGGACTCCAGGCCAGGCCACTCCCGGCCAGCACACACACACTCCAGGCCGCTCCCGACCAGCCCACACACACTCCAGGCCAGGCCACTCCCGGCCAGCACACACACACACTCCAAACCACTCCCGGCCAGCCCAAACACACACTCCAGGCCAGGCCACTCCCGGCCATCCCACACACACACACCAGGCCACTCCCGGCCAGCCCACACACACACTCCACGCCAGGCCACTCCCGGCCAGCCCACACACACACTCCAGGCCACTCACTGCCAGCCCACACACACACTCATGGCTACTCCCGACCAGACCACACACATACTTCAGGTCAGGCCGCCCCCGGCCAGCCCACACACACACTACAGGCCACTCTCGACCAGCACACACACACACACACGCCAGGCCACTCCTGCCAGCCCACACACACACTCCAGGCCAGGCCACTCCCGGCCAGCCCACAAACACACTGCACGCCACACCCGGCCAGCCCTCAAACACACTACATGCCACTCCCGACAAGGACACACACACACTCCAGGTCACTCACTGGCAGCCCACAAACACACTCCAGGCCACTCCCGACCAGACCACACACACACTCCAGGCCACTCCCGGCCAGCCCACACACACACTCTAGGCCACTCCCGGCCAGACCACACACACACTCCAGGCTACTCCCGGCCAGCCCACGCACGTTCTCCAGTTCAGGCCACCCCCGACCAGCCCACACACATACTCCAGGCCACTCACGACCAGCCTCCAGGCCACTCACGACCAGCACACACACACACACACACACACTCCAGGCCACTCCCGCCAGCCCACACACACACTTGAGGCCACTCCCGGCCAGCCCACAGACACACTCAAGGCCACTCACTGCCAGCACACACACACACACACACACTCCAGGCCACCTCCGGTCAGCCCACACGCACACTCACGGCAACTCCCGGCCAGGCCACACACACACTCCAGGCCAGGCCACTCCCGGCCAGCCCACACACACACTCCAGGCCACTCCCGGCCAGCCCACGCACACACTCCAGGCCACTCCCTGCCAGCCCACTCGCACTCTCCCGGCCACTCCCAGCCAGGCCACACACACACTCCAGGCCACTCCCGACCAGCACACACACACACTCTCCAGGCCACTCCCGCCAGCCAACACACACACTTGACGCCACTCTCGGCCAGCCCGCACACACTCCAGGCCAGGTCACTCCCCGCCAGCCCACACACGCACACCAGGCCACCCACACACACACTTGAGGCCACTCCCGGCCAGCCCACAAACACATTCCAGGCCAGGCCACTCCCGGCCAGCCCATACACACTCCCCAGGCCACTCCCGTCCAGCCGAGACACACACTCCCGGCCACTCCCGGCAAGCCCACACACACACTCTAGGCCACTCCCGGCCAGCCCACAAACACACTCCAGGCCACACCCGGCCAGCCCTCACACACACTCCAGGCCATTCCCGGCCAGTCCACACACACACTCCAGGCCACTCCCGGCCAGGCCAAGCACACACTCCAAGCCAGGCCACTCCCCGCCAGCCCACCCACATACTACAGGCCACTCCCGACCAGACCACACACACACACTCCAGGCCACTCCCGATCAGCCCACAAACACACACTCCAGGCCCCTCCCGGTCAGCCCACACACACACTCCAGGCCAGGCCACTCCCCGCCATCCCAAACACACACTCAATGCCACTCCCAGCCTCCCACACGCACACTCCGGGCCACTCCCGGCCATGCCACAGACACACACACTCCAGTCCACCCCCGGCCAGCCGCCACACACACACTCTAGGCCACTGCCGTCCAGCCCCGACACACACTCCCGGCCACTCCCGGCCAGACCACACACACTACAGGCCACTCCCGGCCAGCCCACACACACACTCCCGGCCAGTCGACACACTCAATACAGGCCAATCCCGGCCAGCCCACACACACACCACAGGACACTCCCAGCCAGCCCACACACACTCCAGGCCACTCCTGGCCAGGTTACATACACAGTCAAGGCCACTCCCGGGCAGCCCACACACGCACTCCAGGCCAGGCCACTTCCGGCCAGCACACACACAAATTCCAGGCCACTCCCGGCCAGCCCACATGCACACTCCCGGCCCCTCCCGGCTAGCCCACACACACACTCCAAGCCACTCCCGGCCAGCCCACACACACGCTCCAGGCCACTTTCGGCCAGCCCACACACACTCCAGCGTCACTCCCGGCCAGCCCACACATACACTCCAGGCCACTACTGGCCAGCCCACACACACACTCCCGGCCACTCCCGGCTAGCCCACACACACTCCAGGCCACTCCCGGCCAGCCAACACACATACTCCACGCCACTCCCGCCAGCCCTCACACACACTGCAGGCCACTCCCGGCCAGCCCACACACACACTCCAGGCCAGGCCACGCCCCGCCAATCCACACACACTCCAGGCCAGTCACGGCCAGGCCACACACTCACTCCGGGCAAGGCCACTCCCGGCCATCCCACAAACACACTCCAGGCCACTCACTGCCAGCTCACACATACACTCCCTGCCACTCCCGGCCAGCCCACACACACACTCCAGTCCACTCCCGGCCTCCCACACGCAAACTTGAGGCCACTCCCGGCCAGCCTACAAACACAGTCCAGGGCACTCCCGGAAAGCCCACACACACACTCCACGCCACTCCTGGCCAGCCCACACACACACTCCTGGCCACTCCATGCCAGCCCACACACACTCTCCAGGACACTCCCGGAAAGCCCACACACGCACTCCAGGCCACTCCCGGCCAGCCCACACACACTCCAGGCCACTCCCGGTCAGCCCACACACACACTCCAGGTCACTCCCGGCCAGCCCACACACACATTCAGCGCCACTCACGGCCAGACAACATACACACTCCAGGCCAGTCCACACGCACATCCCAGGCCACGCCACTCCCGGCCAGCCCACACAGACACTCCAGGCCAATCCCGGCCAGCCCCCACACAAACTCCAGGCCAGGCCACTCCCGGCCAGCCCACACACACACTCCAGGCCACTCCCGGCCAGCCCACACACACTCCAGGTCAATCCTGGCCATCCCACACACACACTCCAGGCCACTCCCGGCCAGCCCACACACACACTCCATTCCACTCCCGGCCAGCCCACACACACTCCAGGTCACTCCCGGCCAGCCCACACACACTCCAGGTCACTCCCGGCCATACCACACACACACTCCAGGCCATTCCCGGCCAGCCCACACAAACTCCAGGCCAGGCCATTTCATGTCAGCCCACACACACACTCCCGGCCACTCCCGGCCCATCCCGGCCAGCCCACACACACACTGCAGGTCGCTCTCAGCCAGCCCACAATCACACTCCAGGCCAGTCCACGCCAGCCCACATACACACTCCAGGCAACTCCCGGCCAGGCCACACACACACTCCAGGCCACTCACGGCCAGCCCACACACACACTCCAGGCCTCTAACGGCCAGCCCACACACACACTCCAGGCCACTCCCGGCCAGCCCAAACACACACTCCAGGCCAGGCCACTCCTGGCCAGCCCACACACACACTCCAGGCCACTCCTGGCAAGCCCACGCACACACTCCAGGCCACTCCCGGCCAGCCCACACGCACACTCCAGGCCACTCCCGGCCAGGCCACACACACACTCCAGGCCACTCACCGGCAGCCCACACACACACTCCAGGCCACTCCCGACAAGACCACACACACACTCCAGGCCACTTCCGACCAGCACACACAAACACTCCAGGCCACTCCCGCCAGCCAACACACACACTTGAGGCCACTCCCGGCCAGCCCACACACACACTCCAGGCCACTCCCGCCAGCCAACACACATACTTGATGCCACTCCCGGCCAGCCCACACACACATTCCAGGCCAGGCCACTCCCCGCTAGCCCACACACGCACTCCAGGCCACCCACACACACACTTGAGGCCACTCCCGGTCAGCCCACGTTCACACTCCAGGCCAGGCCACTCCCGGCCAGCCCACACACACACTCCAGGCCACTCCCGGCTAGCCCACACTCACACTCCCGGCAACTCCCGGCCAGCCCACACACAAACTCCCGGCCAGCCCACACACACACTCTAGGCCACACCCAGCCAGCCCTCACACACACTCCCGGCCAGGCCACTCCCCGCCAGCCCACACACACACTTGAGGCCACTCCCTACCAGCCCACACACACACTCCAGGAGAGGCCACTTCCTGCCAGCCGAGACACAAACTCCCGGCCACTCCCGGCCAGCCCACACACACACTCTTGGCCACTCCCGGCCAGCCCACACACACACTCCAGGCCACACCCGGCCAGCCCTCACACACACACCATTCCACTCCCGACAAGGCCACACACACACTCCAGGCAACGCCACTCCCGGCCAGACCACACGCATACTCCAGGCCAGGCCAGTCCCGGCCAGCCCACACCCACACTCCAGGCCACTCCCGGCCAGCCCGCACACACACTCCAGGCCACTCCCGGCCAGCCCACACACACAGCCAAGCCTCTCCTGGCCAGGCCATAAAACACTCCAGGCCACACCCGGCCAGTCCACACACACACTCCAGGCCACTCGCGGCCAGGCAATATACACACTCCAGGCCAGGCCACTCCCGGCCAGCCCACACACATACTCCAGGCCACTCCCGACCAGACCACACACACACACTCCAGGTCAGGCCACTCCCGGCCAGCCCACACACACACTCCAGGCCACTCCAGATCAGCCCAAACACACACACTCCAGGCCCCTTCCGGTCAGCCCACACACACACACTCCCGGCCAGTCGACACACTCACTACAGGCCAATCCCGGCCAGCCCACACACACACCCCAGGACACTCCCGGCCAGCCAACACACACACTCCAGGCCACTCCCGGCCAGCCCACACACACTCGAGGCCACTCCTGGCCAGGCTACAATCACAGTCCAGGCCACTCCCGGGCAGCCCACACACGGTATCCAGGCCCGGCCACTCCCGGCCAGCACACACACACACTCCAGGCCGCTCCCGACCAGCCCACACACACTCCAGGCCAGGCCACACCCGGCCAGCACACACACACACTCCAAACCACTCCCGGCCAGCCCAAACACACACTCCAGGCCAGGCCACTCCCGGCCATCCCACACACACACACCAGGCCACTCCCGGCCAGCCCACACACACATTCCAGGCCAGGCCACTCCCGGCCAGCCCACACACACACACCAGGCCACTCCCGGCCAGCCCACACACACACTCAAGGCTACTCCCGACCAGACCACACACATACTTCAGGTCAGGCCGCCCCCGGCCAGCCCACACACACACTCCAGGCCACTCACTGCCAGCTCACACACACACTCCAGGCCACACTCGACCAGCCCACACACACACTCCAGGCCACTCCCGGCCATCCCACACACACACTCCAGGCCACTCCCGCCAGCCCACACACACACTCCAGGCCAGGCCACTCCCGGCCAACGCACACGCTCTCCAGGCCACTACCGTCCAGCCGAGACACACACTCCAGGCCACTCCCGGCCAGCCCACACACAGACTCTAGGCCACTCCCGGCCAGCCCAAAAACACACTGCAGGCCACACCCGGCCAGCCCTCACACACACTACATGCCACTCCCGACAAGGACACACACACACTCCAGGCCACTCACTGGCAGCCCACAAACACACTTCATGCCACTCCCGGCCAGACCACACACACACTCCAGGCCACACCCGGCCAGCCCACACACACACTCTAGGCCACTCGCGGCCAGATCACACACACACTCCAGGCCACTCCCGGCCAGCCCACAAACACACACTCCAGGCCACTCCCGCCAGCCAACACACACACTTGAGGCCACTCTCGGCCAGCCCACACACACTCCAGGCCAGGCAACTCCCGGCCAGCCCACACACACTCCCCAGGCCACTCCCGTACAGCCGAGACACACACTCCCGGCCACTCCCGGCCAGCCCACACACACACTCTAGGCCACTCCCAGCCAGCCCACAAACACACTCCAGGCCACACCCGGCCAGCCCACACACACACTCCAGGCCAGGCAACTCCCCGCCAGCCCACACACACACTTGTGGCCACTCCCGACCAGCCCACACACACACTCCAGGCCAGGCCACTTCCTGCCAGCCGAGACACAAACACCCGGCCACTCCCGGCCAGCCCAGACACACACTCTAGGCCACTCCCGCCCAGCCCACACACACACTCCAGGCCACACCCGGCCAGCCCTCACACACACACCATGCCACTCCCGACAAGGCCACACACACACTCCAGGCAACGCCACTCCCGGCCAGACCACAAGCACACTCCAGGCCAGATCAGTCCCGGCCAGCCCACACACACACTCCAGGCCACTCCCGGCCAGCCCGCACACAAACTCCAGGCCACTCCCTGCCAGCCCACACACACAGCCAAGCCTCTCCTGGCCAGGCCATAAATACACTCCAGGCCACTCCCGGCCAGCCCGCACACACTCCAGGCCAGGCCACTCCTGGCCAGCCCACACACACAGCCAAGCCTCTCCTGGCCAGGCCATAAATACACTATAGGCCACTCCCGGCCTGTCCACACACACACTCCAGGCCACTCACGGCCAGGCCATAGACACACTCCTGGCCACTCCCGGCCAGCCCACACGCACACTCCAGGCCACTCCCGGCCAGCCCACACAGACACTCCAGGCCACTCCCGGCCAGCCCACACACACTCCAGGTCACTCCCGGCCATCCCACACACACACTCCAGGCCACTCCCGGCCAGCCCACACACACTCCAGGCCAGGCCACTCCCGGCCAGACCACAAACACACTCCTGGCCACTCCCGGCCAGCCCACACGCACACTCCAGGCCACTCCCGGCCAGCCCACACAGACACTCCAGGCCACTCCCGGCCAGCCCACACACACTCCAGGTCACTCCCGGCCATCCCACACACACACTCCAGGCCACTCCCGGCCAGCCCAAACACACTCCAGGCCAGGCCACTCCCGGCCAGCACACACACACACACTCCAGGCCACTCCCGGCCAGCCCACACGCACACTCCAGGTCACTCCCGGCCATCCCACACACACACTCCAGGCCAGGCCACTCCCGGCCAGCCCCCACACATACTCCAGGCCAGGCCATTTCCTGTCAGCCCACACACACACTCCCGGCCACTCCCGGCCCATCCCGGCCAGCCCACACACACACTGCAGGTCGCTCTCAGCCAGCCCACAAACACACTCCAGGCCACTCCCGGCCAGCCCACACGCACACTCCAGGCCACTCCCGGCCAGCCCACACACACACTCCAGGCCACGCCCGGCCATCCCACACACACACTCCAGGCCACTCCCGGCCAGCCCACGCACACTCCAGGCCAGGCCACTCCCGGCCAGCCCACACGCACACTCCAGGTCACTCCCGGCCATCCCACAAACACACTCCAGGCCAGGCCACTCCCGGCCAGCACCCACACATACTCCAGGCCAGGCCACTCCCGGCCAGCCCACACACACATTCCAGGCCACTCCCGGCTAGCCCACACTCACACTCCCGGCAACTCCCGGCCAGCCCACACAAACACTCCCGGCCACTCCCGGCCAGCACACACACACACTCTAGGCCACTCCCGGCTAGCCCAAACACACACTCCAGGCCACACCCGGCCAGGCCTCACACACACACCTTGCCACTCCCGACAAGCCCACACACACACACTCCAGGCAACGCCACTCCCGGCCAGACCACACGCATACTCCAGGCCAGGCCAGTCCCGGCCAGCCCACACCCACACTCCAGGCCACTCCCGGCCAGCCCGCACACACACTCCAGGCCACTCCCGGCCAGCCCACACACACAGCCAAGACTCACCTGTCCAGGCCATCAATACACTCCAGGCCACACCCGGCCAGTCCACACACACACTCCAGGCCACTCGCGGCCATGCAATATACACACTCCAGGCCAGGCCACTCCCTGCCAGCCCACACACATACTCCAGGCCACTCCCGACCAGACCACACACACACACTCCAGGTCAGGCCACTCCCGGCCAGCCCACACACACACACTCCAGGCCACTCCAGATCAGCCCACACACACACAATCCAGGCCCCTTCCGGTCAGCCCACACACACACTCCAGGCCAGGACACTCCCCGCCAGCCCAAATACAATGCCACTCCCAGCCTCCCACATACACACTCCAGGCAACTCCCGGCCAGGCCACACACACACTCCAGGCCACTCACGGCCAGCCCACACACACACTCCAGGCCTCTAACGGCCAGCCCACACACACACTCCAGGCCACTCCCGGCCAGCCCAAACACACACTCCAGGCCAGGCCACTCCTGGCCAGCCCACACACACACTCCAGGCCACTCCTGGCAAGCCCACGCACACACTCCAGGCCACTTCCGGCCAGCCCACACGCACACTCCAGGCCACTCCCGGCCAGGCCACACACACACTCCAGGCCACTCACTGGCAGCCCACACACACACTCCAGGCCACTCCCGACAAGACCACACACACACTCCAGGCCACTTCCGACCAGCACACACACACACTCCAGGCCACTCCCGCCAGCCAACACACATACTTGAGGCCACTCCCGTCCAGCCCACACACACATTCCAGGCCAGGCCACTCCCCGCTAGCCCACACACGCACTCCAGGCCACCCACACACACACTTGAGGCCACTCCCGGTCAGCCCACGTTCACACTCCTGGCCAGGCCACTCCCGGCCAGCCCCCACACACACTCCAGGCCACTCCCGGCTAGCCCACACTCACACTCCCGGCAACTCCCGGCCAGCCCACACACAAACTCCCGGCCAGCCCACACACACACTCTAGGCCACTCCCGGCCAGCCCACTAACACACTGCAGGCCACACCCAGCCAGCCCTCACACACACTCCCGGCCAGGCCACTCCCCGCCAGCCCACACACACACTTGAGGCCACTCCCGACCAGCCCACACACACACTCCAGGAGAGGCCACTTCCTGCCAGCCGAGACACAAACTCCCGGCCACTCCCGGCCAGCCCACACACACACTCTTGGCCACTCCCGGCCAGCCCACACACACACTCCAGGCCACACCCGGCCAGCCCTCACACACACACCATTCCACTCCCGACAAGGCCACACACACACTCCAGGCAACGCCACTCCCGGCCAGACCACACGCATACTCCAGGCCAGGCCAGTCCCGGCCAGCCCACACCCACACTCCAGGCCACTCCCGGCCAGCCCGCACACACACTCCAGGCCACTCCCGGCCAGCCCACACACACAGCCAAGCCTCTCCTGACCAGGCCATAAAACACTCCAGGCCACACCCGGCCAGTCCACACACACACTCCAGGCCACTCGCGGCAAGGCAATATACACACTCCAGGCCAGGCCACTCCCGGCCAGCCCACACACATACTCCAGGCCACTCCCGACCAGACCACACACACACACTCCAGGTCAGGCCACTCCCGGCCAGCCCACACACACACTCCAGGCCACTCCAGATCAGCCCAAACACACACACTCCAGGCCCCTTCCGGTCAGCCCACACACACACACTCCCGGCCAGTCGACACACTCACTACAGGCCAATCCCGGCCAGCCCACACACACACCCCAGGACACTCCCGGCCAGCCAACACACACACTCCAGGCCACTCCCGGCCAGCCCACACACACTCGAGGCCACTACTGGCCAGGCTACAAACACAGTCCAGGCCACTCCCGGGCAGCCCACACACGGACTCCAGGCCCGGCCACTCCCGGCCAGCACACACACACACTCCAGGCCGCTCCCGACCAGCCCACACACACTCCAGGCCAGGCCACACCCGGCCAGCACACACACACTCCAAACCACTCCCGGCCAGCCCAAACACACACTCCAGGCCAGGCCACTCCTGGCCAGCCCACACACACAGCCAAGCCTCTCCTGGCCAGGCCATAAATACACTACAGGCCACTCCCGGCCTGTCCACACACACACTCCAGGCCACTCACGGCCAGGCCATAGACACACTCCTGGCCACTCCCGGCCAGCCCACACGCACACTCCAGGCCACTCCCGGCCAGCCCACACAGACACTCCAGGCCACTCCCGGCCAGCCCACACACACTCCAGGTCACTCCCGGCCATCCCACACACACACTCCAGGCCACTCCCGGCCAGCCCACACACACTCCAGGCCAGGCCACTCCCGGCCAGACCACAAACACACTCCTGGCCACTCCCGGCCAGCCCACACGCACACTCCAGGCCACTCCCGGCCAGCCCACACAGACACTCCAGGCCACTCCCGGCCAGCCCACACACACTCCAGGTCACTCCCGGCCATCCCACACACACACTCCAGGCCACTCCCGGCCAGCCCACACACACTCCAGGCCAGGCCACTCCCGGCCAGCACACACACACACACTCCAGGCCACTCCCGGCCAGCTCACACGCACACTCCAGGTCACTCCCGGCCATCCCACACACACACTCCAGGCCAGGCCACTCCCGGCCAGCCCCCACACATACTCCAGGCCAGGCCATTTCCTGTCAGCCCACACACACACTCCCGGCCACTCCCGGCCCATCCCGGCCAGCCCACACACACACTGCAGGTCGCTCTCAGCCAGCCCACAAACACACTCCAGGCCACTCCCGGCCAGCCCACACGCACACTCCAGGCCACTACCGGCCAGCCCACACACACACTCCAGGCCACGCCCGGCCATCCCACACACACACTCCAGGCCACTCCCGGCCAGCCCACGCACATTCCAGGCCAGGCCACTCCCGGCCAGCCCACACGCACACTCCAGGTCACTCCCGGCCATCCCACACACACACTCCAGGCCAGGCCACTCCCGGCCAGCACCCACACATACTCCAGGCCAGGCCACTCCCGGCCAGCCCACACACACATTCCAGGCCACTCCCGGCTAGCCCACACTCACACTCCCGGCAACTCCCGGCCAGCCCACACAAACACTCCCGGCCACTCCCGGCCAGCCCACACACACACTCTAGGCCTCTCCCGGCCAGCCCACTAACACACTCCAGGCCACACCCGGCCAGCCCACACACACACTCTAGGCCTCTCCCGGCTAGCCCAAACACACACTCCATGCCACACCCGGCCAGGCCTCACACACACACCTTGCCACTCCCGACAAGCCCACACACACACACTCCAGGCAACGCCACTCCCGGCCAGACCACACGCATACTCCAGGCCAGGCCAGTCCCGGCCAGCCCACACCCACACTCCAGGCCACTCCCGGCCAGCCCGCACACACACTCCAGGCCACTCCCGGCCAGCCCACACACACAGCCAAGACTCACCTGTCCAGGCCATCAATACACTCCAGGCCACACCCGGCCAGTCCACACACACACTCCAGGCCACTCGCGGCCATGCAATATACACACTCCAGGCCAGGCCACTCCCTGCCAGCCCACACACATACTCCAGGCCACTCCCGACCAGACCACACACACACACTCCAGGTCAGGCCACTCCCGGCCAGCCCACACACACACACTCCAGGCCACTCCAGATCAGCCCACACACACACACTCCAGGCCCCTTCCGGTCAGCCCACACACACACTCCAGGCCAGGACACTCCCCGCCAGCCCAAATACAATGCCACTCCCAGCCTCCCACATACACACTCCAGGCAACTCCCGGCCAGGCCACACACACACTCCAGGCCACTCACGGCCAGCCCACACACACACTCCAGGCCTCTAACGGCCAGCCCACACACACACTCCAGGCCACTCCCGGCCAGCCCACACACACATTCCAGGCCAGGCCACTCCTGGCCAGCCCACACACACACTCCAGGCCACTCCTGGCAAGCCCACGCACACACTCCAGGCCACTTCCGGCCAGCCCACACGCACACTCCAGGCCACTCCCGGCCAGGCCACACACACACTCCAGGCCACTCACTGGCAGCCCACACACACACTCCAGGCCACTCCCGACAAGACCACACACACACTCCAGGCCACTTCCGACCAGCACACACACACACTCCAGGCCACTCCCGCCAGCCAACACACATACTTGAGGCCACTCCCGTCCAGCCCACACACACATTCCAGGCCAGGCCACTCCCCGCTAGCCCACACACGCACTCCAGGCCACCCACACACACACTTGAGGCCACTCCCGGTCAGCCCACGTTCACACTCCAGGCCAGGCCACTCCCGGCCAGCCCACACACACACTCCAGGCCACTCCCGGCCAGCCCACACACACTCCAGGCCAGGCCACTCCCGGCCAGCACACACACACACACTCCAGGCCACTCCCGGCCAGCCCACACGCACACTCCAGGTCACTCCCGGCCATCCCACACACACACTCCAGGCCAGGCTACTCCCGGCCAGCCCCCACACATACTCCAGGCCAGGCCATTTCCTGTCAGCCCACACACACACTCCCGGCCACTCCCGGCCCATCCCGGCCAGCCCACACACACACTGCAGGTCGCTCTCAGCCAGCCCACAAACACACTCCAGGCCACTCCCGGCCAGCCCACACGCACACTCCAGGCCACTCCCGGCCAGCCCACACACACACTCCAGGCCACGCCCGGCCATCCCACACACACACTCCAGGCCACTCCCGGCCAGCCCACGCACACGCCAGGCCACTCCCGGCCAGCCCACACGCACACTCCAGGTCACTCCCGGCCATCCCACACACACACTCCAGGCCAGGCCACTCCCGGCCAGCACCCACACATACTCCAGGCCAGGCCACTCCCGGCCAGCCCACACACACATTCCAGGCCACTCCCGGCTAGCCCACACTCACACTCCCGGCAACTCCCGGCCAGCCCACACAAACACTCCCGGCCACTCCCGGCCAGCCCACACACACACTCTAGGCCACTCCCGGCTAGCCCAAACACACACTCCAGGCCACACCCGGCCAGGCCTCACACACACACCTTGCCACTCCCGACAAGCCCACACACACACACTCCAGGCAACGCCACTCCCGGCCAGACCACACGCATACTCCAGGCCAGGCCAGTCCCGGCCAGCCCACACCCACACTCCAGGCCACTCCCGGCCAGCCCGCACACACACTCCAGGCCACTCCCGGCCAGCCCACACACACAGCCAAGACTCACCTGTCCAGGCCATCAATACACTCCAGGCCACACCCGGCCAGTCCACACACACACTCCAGGCCACTCGCGGCCATGCAATATACACACTCCAGGCCAGGCCACTCCCTGCCAGCCCACACACATACTCCAGGCCACTCCCGACCAGACCACACACACACACTCCAGGTCAGGCCACTCCCGGCCAGCCCACACACACACACTCCAGTCCACTCCAGATCAGCCCACACACACACACTCCAGGCCCCTTCCGGTCAGCCCACACACACACTCCAGGCCAGGACACTCCCCGCCAGCCCAAATACAATGCCACTCCCAGCCTCCCACATACACACTCCAGGCAACTCCCGGCCAGGCCACACACACACTCCAGGCCACTCACGGCCAGCCCACACACACACTCCAGGCCTCTAACGGCCAGCCCACACACACACTCCAGGCCATTCCCGGCCAGCCCAAACACACACTCCAGGCCAGGCCACTCCTGGCCAGCCCACACACACACTCCAGGACACTCCTGGCAAGCCCACGCACACACTCCAGGCCACTTCCGGCCAGCCCACACGCACACTCCAGGCCACTCCCGGCCAGGCCACACACACACTCCAGGCCACTCACTGGCAGCCCACACACACACTCCAGGCCACTCCCGACAAGACCACACACACACTCCAGGCCACTTCCGACCAGCACACACACACACTCCAGGCCACTCCCGCCAGCCAACACACATACTTGAGGCCACTCCCGTCCAGCCCACACACACATTCCAGGCCAGGCCACTCCCCGCTAGCCCACACACGCACTCCAGGCCACCCACACACACACTTGAGGCCACTCCCGGTCAGCCCACGTTCACACTCCAGGCCAGGCCACTCCCGGCCAGCCCCCACACACACTCCAGGCCACTCCCGGCTAGCCCACACTCACACTCCCGGCAACTCCCGGCCAGCCCACACACAAACTCCCGGCCAGCCCACACACACACTCTAGGCCACTCCCGGCCAGCCCACTAACACACTGCAGGCCACACCCAGCCAGCCCTCACACACACTCCCGGCCAGGCCACTCCCCGCCAGCCCACACACACACTTGAGGCCACTCCCGACCAGCCCACACACACACTCCAGGAGAGGCCACTTCCTGCCAGCCGAGACACAAACTCCCGGCCACTCCCGGCCAGCCCACACACACACTCTTGGCCACTCCCGGCCAGCCCACACACACACTCCAGGCCACACCCGGCCAGCCCTCACACACACACCATTCCACTCCCGACAAGGCCACACACACACTCCAGGCAACGCCACTCCCGGCCAGACCACACGCATACTCCAGGCCAGGCCAGTCCCGGCCAGCCCACACCCACACTCCAGGCCACTCCCGGCCAGCCCGCACACACACTCCAGGCCACTCCCGGCCAGCCCACACACACAGCCAAGCCTCTCCTGGCCAGGCCATAAAACACTCCAGGCCACACCCGGCCAGTCCACACACACACTCCAGGCCACTCGCGGCAAGGCAATATACACACTCCAGGCCAGGCCACTCCCGGCCAGCCCACACACATACTCCAGGCCACTCCCGACCAGACCACACACACACACTCCAGGTCAGGCCACTCCCGGCCAGCCCACACACACACTCCAGGCCACTCCAGATCAGCCCAAACACACACACTCCAGGCCACTTCCGGTCAGCCCACACACACACACTCCCGGCCAGTCGACACACTCACTACAGGCCAATCCCGGCCAGCCCACACACACACCCCAGGACACTCCCGGCCAGCCAACACACACACTCCAGGCCACTCCCGGCCAGCCCACACACACTCGAGGCCACTACTGGCCAGGCTACAAACACAGTCCAGGCCACTCCCGGGCAGCCCACACACGGACTCAAGGCCCGGCCACTCCCGGCCAGCACACACACACACTCCAGGCCGCTCCCGACCAGCCCACACACACTCCAGGCCAGGCCACACCCGGCCAGCACACACACACTCCAAACCACTCCCGGCCAGCCCAAACACACACTCCAGGCCAGGCCACTCCTGGCCAGCCCACACACACAGCCAAGCCTCTCCTGGCCAGGCCATAAATACACTACAGGCCACTCCCGGCCTGTCCACACACACACTCCAGGCCACTCACGGCCAGGCCATAGACACACTCCTGGCCACTCCCGGCCAGCCCACACGCACACTCCAGGCCACTCCCGGCCAGCCCACACAGACACTCCAGGCCACTCCCGGCCAGCCCACACACACTCCAGGTCACTCCCGGCCATCCCACACACACACTCCAGGCCACTCCCGGCCAGCCCACACACACTCCAGGCCAGGCCACTCCCGGCCAGACCACAAACACACTCCTGGCCACTCCCGGCCAGCCCACACGCACACTCCAGGCCACTCCCGGCCAGCCCACACAGACACTCCAGGCCACTCCCGGCCAGCCCACACACACTCCAGGTCACACCCGGCCATCCCACACACACACTCCAGGCCACTCCCGGCCAGCCCACACACACTCCAGGCCAGGCCACTCCCGGCCAGCACACACACACACACTCCAGGCCACTCCCGGCCAGCCCACACGCACACTCCAGGTCACTCCCGGCCATCCCACACACACACTCCAGGCCAGGCCACTCCCGGCCAGCCCCCACACATACTCCAGGCCAGGCCATTTCCTGTCAGCCCACACACACACTGCAGGTCGCTCTCAGCCAGCCCACAAACACACTCCAGGCCACTCCCGGCCAGCCCACACGCACACTCCAGGCCACTCCCGGCCAGCCCACACACACACTCCAGGCCACGCCCGGCCATCCCACACACACACTCCAGGCCACTCCCGGCCAGCCCACGCACACTCCAGGCCAGGCCACTCCCGGCCAGCCCACACGCACACTCCAGGTCACTCCCGGCCATCCCACACACACACTCCAGGCCAGGCCACTCCCGGCCAGCACCCACACATACTCCAGGCCAGGCCACTCCCGGCCAGCCCACACACACATTCCAGGCCACTCCCGGCTAGCCCACACTCACACTCCCGGCAACTCCCGGCCAGCCCACACAAACACTCCCGGCCACTCCCGGCCAGCCCACACACACACTCTAGGCCTCTCCCGGCTAGCCCAAACACACACTCCAGGCCACACCCGGCCAGGCCTCACACACACACCTTGCCACTCCCGACAAGCCCACACACACACACTCCAGGCAACGCCACTCCCGGCCAGACCACACGCATACTCCAGGCCAGGCCAGTCCCGGCCAGCCCACACCCACACTCCAGGCCACTCCCGGCCAGCCCGCACACACACTCCAGGCCACTCCCGGCCAGCCCACACACACAGCCAAGACTCACCTGTCCAGGCCATCAATACACTCCAGGCCACACCCGGCCAGTCCACACACACACTCCAGGCCACTCGCGGCCATGCAATATACACACTCCAGGCCAGGCCACTCCCTGCCAGCCCACACACATACTCCAGGCCACTCCCGACCAGACCACACACACACACTCCAGGTCAGGCCACTCCCGGCCAGCCCACACACACACACTCCAGGCCACTCCAGATCAGCCCACACACACACACTCCAGGCCCCTTCCGGTCAGCCCACACACACACTCCAGGCCAGGACACTCCCCGCCAGCCCAAATACAATGCCACTCCCAGCCTCCCACATACACACTCCAGGCAACTCCCGGCCAGGCCACACACACACTCCAGGCCACTCACGGCCAGCCCACACACACACTCCAGGCCTCTAACGGCCAGCCCACACACACACTCCAGGCCACTCCCGGCCAGCCCAAACACACACTCCAGGCCAGGCCACTCCTGGCCAGCCCACACACACACTCCAGGCCACTCCTGGCAAGCCCACGCACACACTCCAGGCCACTTCCGGCCAGCCCACACGCACACTCCAGGCCACTCCCGGCCAGGCCACACACACACTCCAGGCCACTCACTGGCAGCCCACACACACACTCCAGGCCACTCCCGACAAGACCACACACACACTCCAGGCCACTTCCGACCAGCACACACACACACTCCAGGCCACTCCCGCCAGCCAACACACATACTTGAGGCCACTCCCGTCCAGCCCACACACACATTCCAGGCCAGGCCACTCCCCGCTAGCCCACACACGCACTCCAGGCCACCCACACACACACTTGAGGCCACTCCCGGTCAGCCCACGTTCACACTCCAGGCCAGGCCACTCCCGGCCAGCCCACACACACACTCCAGGCCACTCCCGGCTAGCCCACACTCACACTCCCGGCAACTCCCGGCCAGCCCACACACAAACTCCCGGCCAGCCCACACACACACTCTAGGCCACTCCCGGCCAGCCCACTAACACACTGCAGGCCACACCCAGCCAGCCCTCACACACACTCCCGGCCAGGCCACTCCCCGCCAGCCCACACACACACTTGAGGCCACTCCCGACCAGCCCACACACACACTCCAGGAGAGGCCACTTCCTGCCAGCCGAGACACAAACTCCCGGCCACTCCCGGCCAGCCCACACACACACTCTTGGCCACTCCCGGCCAGCCCACACACACACTCCAGGCCACACCCGGCCAGCCCTCACACACACACCATTCCACTCCCGACAAGGCCACATACACACTCCAGGCAACGCCACTCCCGGCCAGACCACACGCATACTCCAGGCCAGGCCAGTCCCGGCCAGCCCACACCCACACTCCAGGCCACTCCCGGCCAGCCCGCACACACACTCCAGGCCACTCCCGGCCAGCCCACACACACAGCCAAGCCTCTCCTGGCCAGGCCATAAAACACTCCAGGCCACACCCGGCCAGTCCACACACACACTCCAGGCCACTCGCGGCAAGGCAATATACACACTCCAGGCCAGGCCACTCCCGGCCAGCCCACACACATACTCCAGGCCACTCCCGACCAGACCACACACACACACTCCAGGTCAGGCCACTCCCGGCCAGCCCACACACACACTCCAGGCCACTCCAGATCAGCCCAAACACACACACTCCAGGCCCCTTCCGGTCAGCCCACACACACACACTCCCGGCCAGTCGACACACTCACTACAGGCCAATCCCGGCCAGCCCACACACACACCCCAGGACACTCCCGGCCAGCCAACACACACACTCCAGGCCACTCCCGGCCAGCCCACACACACTCGAGGCCACTACTGGCCAGGCTACAAACACAGTCCAGGCCACTCCCGGGCAGCCCACACACGGACTCCAGGCCCGGCCACTCCCGGCCAGCACACACACACACTCCAGGCCGCTCCCGACCAGCCCACACACACTCCAGGCCAGGCCACACCCGGCCAGCACACACACACTCCAAACCCCTCCCGGCCAGCCCAAACACACACTCCAGGCCAGGCCACTCCTGGCCAGCCCACACACACACTCCAGGCCACTCCTGGCAAGCCCACGCACACACTCCAGGCCACTTCCGGCCAGCCCACAAGCACACTCCAGGCCACTCCCGGCCAGGCCACACACACACTCCAGGCCACTCACTGGCAGCCCACACACACACTCCAGGCCACTCCCGACAAGACCACACACACACTCCAGGCCACTTCCGACCAGCACACACACACACTCCAGGCCACTCCCGCCAGCCAACACACATACTTGAGGCCACTTCCGACCAGCACACACACACACTCCAGGCCACTTCCGACCAGCACACACACACACTCCAAACCACTCCCGGCCAGCCCAAACACACACTCCAGGCCAGGCCACTCCCGGCCATCCCACACACACACACCAGGCCACTCCCGGCCAGCCCACACACACATTCCAGGCCAGGCCACTCCAGGCCAGCCCCCACACACACACCAGGCCACTCCCGGCCAGCCCACACACACACTCAAGGCTACTCCCGACCAGACCACACACATACTTCAGGTCAGGCCGCCCCCGGCCAGCCCACACACACACTCCAGGCCACTCACTGCCAGCTCACACACACACTCCAGGCCACACTCGACCAGCCCACACACACACTCCAGGCCACTCCCGGCCATCCCACACACACACTCCAGGCCACTCCCGCCAGCCCACACACACACTCCAGGCCAGGCCACTCCCGGCCAACGCACACACTCTCCAGGCCACTACCGTCCAGCCGAGACACACACTCCCGGCCACTCCCGGCCAGCCCACACACAGACTCTAGGCCACTCCCGGCCAGCCCAAAAACACACTGCAGGCCACACCCGGCCAGCCCTCACACACACTACATGCCACTCCCGACAAGGACACACACACACTCCGGGCCACTCACTGGCAGCCCACAAACACACTTCATGCCACTCCCGTCCAGACCACACACACACTCCAGGCCACACCCGGCCAGCCCACACACACACTCTAGGCCACTCCCGGCCAGATCACACACACACTCCAGGCCACTCCCGGCCAGCCCACACACACACACTCCAGGCCACTCCCGCCAGCCAACACACACACTTGAGGCCACTCTCGGCCAGCCCACACACACTCCAGGCCAGGCAACTCCCGGCCAGCCCACACACACTCCCCAGGCCACTCCCGTCCAGCCGAGACACACACTCCCGGCCACTCCCGGCCAGCCCACACACACACTAGGCCACTCTCAGCTAGCCCACAAACACAATCCAGGCCACACCCGGCCAGCCCACACACACACTCCAGGCCAGGCAACTCCCCGCCAGCCCACACACACACTTTTGGCCACTCCTGACCAGCCCACACACACACTCCAGGCCAGGCCACTTCCTGCCAGCCGAGACACAAACACCCGGCCACTCCCGGCCAGCCCAGACACACACTCTAGGCCACTCCCGCCCAGCCCACACACACACTCCAGGCCACACCCGGCCAGCCCTCACACACACACCATGCCACTACCGACAAGGCCACACACACACTCCAGGCAACGCCACTCCAGGCCAGACCACAAGCACACTCCAGGCCAGATCAGTCCCGGCCAGCCCACACACACACTCCAGGCCACTCCCGGCCAGCCCGCACACAAACTCCAGGCCACTCCCTGCCAGCCCACACACACAGCCAAGCCTCTCCTGGCCAGGCCATAAATACACTCCAGGCCACTCCCGGCCAGCCCGCACACACACTCCAGGCCACTCCCTGCCATCCCACACACACAGCCAAGCCTCTCCTGGCCAGGCCATAAATACACTACAGGCCACTCCCGGCCTGTCCACACACACACTCCAGGCCACTCACGGCCAGGCCATAGACACACTCCAAGCCAGGCCACTCCCGCCCAGACCACAAACACACTCCTGGACACTCCCGGCCAGCCCACACGCACACTCCAGGCCACTCCCGGCCAGCCCACACAGACACTCCAGGCCACTCCCGGCCAGCCAACACACACACTCCAGGCCAGGCCACTCCCGGCCAGCCCACACACACACTCCAGGCCACACCCGGCCAGGCCTCACACACACACCTTGCCACTCCCGACAAGCCCACACACACACTCCAGGCCAGGCAACTTCCTGCCAGCCGAGACACAAACTCCCGGCCACTCCCGGCCAGCCCACACACACACTCCAGGCCACTCCCGGCCAGCCCACACACACACTCCAGGCCACACCCGGCCAGGCCTCACACACACACCTTGCCACTCCCGACAAGCCCACACACACACACTCCAGGCAACGCCACTCCCGGCCAGACCACACGCATACTCCAGGCCAGGCCAGTCCCGGCCAGCCCACACCCACACTCCAGGCCACTCCCGGCCAGCCCGCACACACACTCCAGGCCACTCCCGGCCAGCCCACACACACAGCCAAGACTCACCTGTCCAGGCCATCAATACACTCCAGGCCACACCCGGCCAGTCCACGCACACACTCCAGGCCACTCGCGGCCATGCAATATACACACTCCAGGCCAGGCCACTCCCTGCCAGCCCACACACATACTCCAGGCCACTCCCGACCAGACCACACACACACACTCCAGGTCAGGCCACTCCCGGCCAGCACACACACACACACTCCAGGCCACTCCAGATCAGCCCACACACACACACTCCAGGCCCCTTCCGGTCAGCCCACACACACACTCCAGGCCAGGACACTCCCCGCCAGCCCAAATACAATGCCACTCCCAGCCTCCCACACACACACTCCAGGCCACTCCCGGCCATGTCACAGACACACAAACTCCAGGCCACTCCCGGCCAGCCCCAACACACACACTCCAGGCCACTGCCGTCCAGCCCCGACACACACTCCCGGCCACTCCCGGCCACTTCCGGCCAGCCCACACACACACTCCCGGCCAGTCGACACACTCACTACAGGCCAATCCCGGCCAGCCCACACACACACCCCAGGACACTCCCGGCCAGCCAACACACACACTTCAGGCCACTCCCGGCCAGCCCACACACACTTGAGGCCACTCCTGGCCAGGTTACAAACACAGTCCAGGCCACTCCCGGGCAGCCCACACACGGACTCCAAACCAGGCTACTCCCGGCCAGCAAACACACACACTCCAGGCCGCTCCCGACCAGCCCACACACACTTCAGGCCAGGCCACTCCCGGCCAGCACACACACGCACTCCAAACCACTCCCGGCCAGCCCAAACACACACCCCAGGCCAGGCCACTCCCGGCCATCCCACACACACACACCAGGCCACTCCCGGCCAGCCAACACACACACTCCAGGCCAGGCCACTCCCGGCCAGCCCACACACACACACCAGGCCACTCACTGCCAGCTCACACACACACTCCAGGCCTCTCTCGACCAGCCCACACACACACTCCAGGCCACTCCCGGCCATCACACACACACACTCCAGGCCACTCCCGCCAGCCCACACACACACTCCAGGCCAGGCCACTCCCGGCCATCCCACAAACACACTCCTGGCCACTCCCGGCCAGCCCACACGCACACTCCAGGCCACTCCCGGCCAGCCCACACAGACACTCCAGGCCACTCCCGGCCAGCCCACACACACTCCAGGTCACTCCCGGCCATCCCACACACACACTCCAGGCCACTCCCGGCCAGCCCACACACACTCCAGGCCAGGCCACTCCCGGCCAGCACACACACACACACTCCAGGCCACTCCCGGCCAGCCCACACGCACACTCCAGGTCACTCCCGGCCATCCCACACACACACTCCAGGCCAGGCCACTCCCGGCCAGCCCCCACACATACTCCAGGCCAGGCCATTTCCTGTCAGCCCACACACACACTCCCGGCCACTCCCGGCCCATCCCGGCCAGCCCACACACACACTGCAGGTCGCTCTCAGCCAGCCCACAAACACACTCCAGGCCACTCCCGGCCAGCCCACACGCACACTCCAGGCCACTCCCGGCCAGCCCACACACACACTCCAGGCCACTCCCGACCATCCCACACACACACTCCAGGCCACTCGGGCCAGCCCACACACACACTCCAGGCCACTCCCGGCCAGCCCACACACACTCCAGGCCAGGCCACTCCCGGCCAGCACACACACACACACACTCCAGGCCACTCCCGGCCAGCCCACACGCACACTCCAGGTCACTCCCGGCCATCCCACACACACACTCCAGGCCAGGCCACTCCCGGCCAGCACCCACAGATACTCCAGGCCAGGCCATTTCCTGTCAGCCCACACACACAATCCCGGCCACTCCCGGCCCATCCCGGCCAGCCCACACACACACTGCAGGTCGCTCTCAGCCAGCCCACAAACACACTCCAGGCCTCTCCCGGCCAGCCCACAAACACACTCCAGGCCTCTCCCGGCCAGCCCACATACACAATCCAGGCCACTTCCGGCCAGCCCACATGCACACTCCCGGCAACTCCCGGCCAGGCCACACACACACTCCAGGCCACTCACGGCCAGCCCACACACACACTCCAGGCCTCTACCGGCCAGCCCACACACACACTCCAGGCCACTCCCGGCCAGCCCAAACACACACTCCAGGCCAGGCCACTCCTGGCCAGCCCACACACATACTCCAGCCCACTCCTGGCCAGCCACGCACACACTCCAGGCCACTCCCTGCCAGCCCACACGCACACTCCCGGCCACTCCCGGCCAGGCCACACACACACTCCAGGCCACTCACTGGCAGCCCACACACACACTCCAGGCCACCCCCGACCAGACCACACACACACTCCAGGCCACTCCCGACCAGCACACACACACACTCCAGGCCACTCCCGCCAGCCAACACACACACTTGAGGCCACTCCCGGCCAGCCCACACACACACTCCAGGCCACTCCCGCCAGCCAACACACATACTTGAGGCCACTCCCGGCCAGCCCACAAACACATTCCAGGCCAGGCCACTCCACGCTAGCCCACACACGCACTCCAGGCCACCCACACACACACTTGAGGCCACTCCCGGTCAGCCCACGTTCACACTCCAGGCCAGGCCACTCCCGGCCAGCCCACACACACACTCCAGGCCACTCCCGGCTAGCCCACACTCACACTCCCGGCAACTCCCGGCCAGCCCACTCAAACACTCCCGGCCACTCCCGGCCAGCCCACACACACACTCTAGGCCACTCCCGGCCAGCCCACTAACACTCCAGGCCACACCCGGCCAGCCCCCACATACACTCCAGGCCAGGCCACTCCCCGCCAGCCCACACACACACTTGAGGCCACTCCCGACCAGCCCACACACACACTCCAGGCCAGGCCACTTCCTGCCAGCCGAGACACAAACTCCCGGCCACTCCCGGCCAGCCCACACACACACTCTAGGCCACTCCCGGCTAGCCCACACACACACTCCAGGCCACACCCGGCCAGCCCTCACACACACACCAAGCTACTCCCGACAAGCCCACACACACACTCCAGGCAACGCCACTCCCGGCCAGACCACACGCATACTCCAGGCCAGGCCAGTCCCGGCCAGCCCACACCCACACTCCAGGCCACTCCCGGCCAGCCCGCACACACACTCCAGGCCACTCCTGGCCAGCCCACACAAACACTCCCGGCCACTCCCGGCCAGCCCACACACACACTCTAGGCCACTCCCGGCCAGCCCACTAACACACTCCAGGCCACACCCGGCCAGCCCCCACACACACACCAGGCCAGGCCACCCCCCGCCAGCCCACACACACACTTGAGGCCACTCCCGACCAGCCCACACACACACTCCAGGCCAGGCCACTTCCTGCCAGCCGAGACACAAACTCCCGGCCACTCCCGGCCAGCCCACACACACTCTCTAGGCCACTCCCGGCAAGCCCACACACACATTCCAGGCCACACCCGGCCAGCCCTTACACACACACCATGCCACTCCCGACAAGCCCACACACACACTCCAGGCAACGCCACTCCCGGCCAGACCACACGCATACTCCAGGCCAGGCCAGTCCCGGCCAGCCCACACCCACACTCCAGGCCACTCCCGGCCAGCCCGCACACACACTCCAGGCCACTCCCGGCCAACCCACACACACAGCCAAGACACTCCTGTCCAGGCCATCAATACACTCCAGGCCACACCCGGCCACTCCACACACACACTCCAGGCCACTCGCGGCCAGGCAATATACACACTCCAGGCCAGGCCACTCCCGGCCACCCCACACACATACTCCAGGCCACTCCCGACCAGACCACACACACACACTCCAGGTCAGGCCACTCCCGGCCAGCCCACACACACACACTCCAGGCCACTCCAGATCAGCCCACACACACACACTCCAGGCCAGGACACTCCCCGCCAGCCCAAATACAATGCCACTCCCAGCCTCCCACACACACACTCCAGGCCACTCCCGGCCATGTCACAGACACACAACCTCCAGGCCACTCCCGGCCAGCCCCAACACACACACTCCAGGCCACTGCCGTCCAGCCCCGACACACACTCCCGGCCACTCCCGGCCACTTCCGGCCAGCCCACACACACACTACAGGCCACTCCCGGCCAGCCCACACACACACTCCCGGCCAGTCGACACACTCACTACAGGCCAATCCCGGCCAGCCCACACACACACCCCAGGACACTCCCGGCCAGCCAACACACACACTTCAGGCCACTCCCGGCCAGCCCACACACACTTGAGGCCACTCCTGGCCAGGTTACAAACACAGTCCAGGCCACTCCCGGGCAGCCCACACACTGACTCCAAACCAGGCCACTCCCGGCCAGCAAACACACACACTCCAGGCCGCTCCCGACCAGCCCACACACACTTCAGGCCAGGCCAATCCCGGCCAGCACAAACACGCACTCCAAACCACTCCCGGCCAGCCCAAACACACACTCCAGGCCAGGCCACTCCCGGCCATCACACACACACACACCAGGCCACTCCCGGCCAGCCCACACACACACTCCAGGCCAGGCCACTCCCGGCCAGCCCCCACACACACACCAGGCCACTCACTGCCAGCTCACACACACACTCCAGGCCACTCTCGACCAGCCCACACACACACTCCAGGCCACTCCCGGCCATCCCACACACACACTCCAGGCCACTCGCGCCAGCCCACACACACACTCCAGGCCAGGCCACTCCCGGCCATCCCACAAACACACTCCTGGCCACTCCCGGCCAGCCCACACGCACACTCCAGGCCACTCCCGGCCAGCCCACACAGACACTCCAGGCCACTCCCGGCCAGCCCACACACACTCCATGTCACTCCCGGCCATCCCACACACACACTCCAGGCCACTCCCGGCCAGACCACACACACTCCAGGCCAGGCCACTCCCGGCCAGCCCACACGCACACTCCAGGTCACTCCCGGCCATCCCACACACACACTCCAGGCCAGGCCACTCCCGGCCAGCCCCCACACATACTCCAGGCCAGGCCATTTCCTGTCAGCCCACACACACACTCCGGCCACTCCCGGCCCATCCCGGCCAGCCCACACACACACTGCAGGTCGCTCTCAGCCAGCCCACAAACACACTCCAGGCCACTCCCGGCCAGCCCACACGCACACTCCAGGCCACTCCCGGCCAGCCCACACACACACTCCAGGCCACTCCCGGCCATCCCACACACACACTCCAGGCCACTCCCGGCCAGCCCACACACACTCCAGGCCAGGCCACTCCCGGCCAGCACACACACACACACACTCCAGGCCACTCCCGGCCAGCCCACACGCACACTCCAGGTCACTCCCGGCCATCCCACACACACACTCCAGGCCAGGCCACTCCCGGCCAGCACCCACACATACTCCAGGCCAGGCCATTTCCTGTCAGCCCACACACACAATCCCGGCCACTCCCGGCCCATCCCGGCCAGCCCACACACACACTGCAGGTCGCTCTCAGCCAGCCCACAAACACACTCCAGGCCACTCCCGGCCAGCCCACACACACACTCCAGGCCACTCCCGGCCAGCCCACACACACACTCCAGGCCACTCCCGGCCAGCCCACACACACACTCCAGGCCACTACCGGCCAGCCCACACACACACTCCAGGCCACTCCCTGCCAGCCCACACACACACTCCAGGCCAGGCCACTCCTGGCCAGCCCACACACACACTCCAGCCCACTCCTGGCCAGCCACGCACACACTCCAGGCCACTCCCTGCCAGCCCACACGCACACTCCCGGCCACTCCCGGCCAGGCCACACACACACTCCAGGCCACTCACTGGCAGCCCACACACACACTCCAGGCCACTCCCGACCAGACCACACACACACTCCAGGCCACTCCCGACCAGCACACACACACACTCCAGGCCACTCCCGCCAGCCAACACACACATTTGAGGCCACTCGCGGCCAGCCCACACACACACTCCAGGCCACTCCCGCCAGCCAACACACATACTTGAGGCCACTCCCGGCCAGCCCACAAACACATTCCAGGCCAGGCCACTCCACGCTAGCCCACACACGCACTCCAGGCCGCCCACACACACACTTGAGGCCACTCCCGATCAGCCCACGTTCACACTCCAGGCCAGGCCACTCCCGGCCAGCCCACACACACACTCCAGGCCACTCCCGGCTAGCCCACACTCACACTCCCGGCAACTCCCGGCCAGCCCACACAAACACTCCCGGCCACTCCCGGCCAGCCCCCACACACACTCTAGGCCACTCCCGGCCAGCCCACTAACACACTCCAGGCCACAGCCGGCCAGCCTCCACACACACTCCAGGCCAGGCCACTCCCCGCCAGCCCACACACACACTTGAGGCCACTCCCGACCAGCCCACACACACACTCCAGGCCAGGCCACTTCCTGCCAGCCGAGACACAAACTCCCGGCCACTCCCGGCCAGCCCACACACACACTCTAGGCCACTCCCGGCTAGCCCACACACACACTCCAGGCCACACCCGGCCAGCCCTCACACACACACCATGCCACTCCCGACAAGCCCACACACACACTCCAGGCCACTCTCGACCAGCCCACACACACACTCCAGGCCACTCCCGGCCATCACACACACACACTCCAGGCCACTCCCGCCAGCCCACACACACACTCCAGGCCAGGCCACTCCCGGCCATCCCACAAACACACTCCTGGCCACTCCCGGCCAGCCCACACGCACACTCCAGGCCACTCCCGGCCAGCCCACACATACACTCCAGGCCACACCCGGCCAGCCCACACACACTCCAGGTCACTCCCGGCCATCCCACACACACACTCCAGGCCACTCCCGGCCAGCCCACACACACTCCAGGCCAGGCCACTCCCGGCCAGCACACACACACACACTCCAGGCCACTCCCGGCCAGCCCACACGCACACTCCAGGTCACTCCCGGCCATCCCACACACAAAGTCCAGGCCAGGCCACTCCCGGCCAGCCCCCACACATACTCCAGGCCAGGCCATTTCCTGTCAGCCCACACACACACTCCCGGCCACTCCCGGCCCATCCCGGCCAGCCCACACACACACTGCAGGTCGCTCACAGCCAGCCCACAAACACACTCCAGGCCACTCCCGGCCAGCCCACACGCACACTCCAGGCCACTCCCGGCCAGCCCACACACACACTCCAGGCCACTCCCGGCCATCACACACGCACACTCCAGGCCACTCCCGGCCAGCCCACACACACTCCAGGCCAGGCCACTCCCGGCCAGCACACACACACACACACTCCAGGCCACTCCCGGCCAGCCCACACGCACACTCCAGGTCACTCCCGGCCATCCCACACACACACTCCAGGCCAGGCCACTCCCGGCCAGCACCCACACATACTCCAGGCCAGGCCATTTCCTGTCAGCCCACACACACAATCCCGGCCACTCCCGGCCCATCCCGGCCAGCCCACACACACACTGCAGGTCGCTCTCAGCCAGCCCACAAACACACTCCAGGCCTCTCCCGGCCAGCCCACACACACACTCCAGGCCAGTCCCCGCTAGCCCACATACACAATCCAGGCCACTTCCGGCCAGCCCACATGCACACTCCCGGCAACTCCCGGCCAGGCCACACACACACTCCAGGCCACTCACGGCCAGCCCACACACACACTCCAGGCCTCTACCGGCCAGCCCACACACACACTCCAGGCCACTCCCGGCCAGCCCAAACACACACTCCAGGCCAGGCCACTCCTGGCCAGCCCACACACATACTCCAGCCCACTCCTGGCCAGCCACGCACACACTCCAGGCCACTCCCTGCCAGCCCACACGCACACTCCCGGCCACTCCCGGCCAGGCCACACACACACTCCAGGCCACTCACTGGCAGCCCACACACACACTCCAGGCCACCCCCGACCAGACCACACACACACTCCAGGCCACTCCCGACCAGCACACACACACACTCCAGGCCACTCCCGCCAGCCAACACACACACTTGAGGCCACTCCGGGCCAGCCCACACACACACTCCAGGCCACTCCCGCCAGCCAACACACATACTTGAGGCCACTCCCGGCCAGCCCACAAACACATTCCAGGCCAGGCCACTCCACGCTAGCCCACACACGCACTCCAGGCCACCCACACACACACTTGAGGCCACTCCCGGTCAGCCCACGTTCACACTCCAGGCCAGGCCACTCCCGGCCAGCCCACACACACACTCCAGGCCACTCCCGGCTAGCCCACACTCACACTCCCGGCAACTCCCGGCCAGCCCACACAAACACTCCCGGCCACTCCCGGCCAGCACACACACACACTCTAGGCCACTCCCGGCCAGCCCACTAACACACTCCAGGCCACACCCGGCCAGCCCCCACATACACTCCAGGCCAGGCCACTCCCCGCCAGCCCACACACACACTTGAGGCCACTCCCGACCAGCCCACACACACACTCCAGGCCAGGCCACTTCCTGCCAGCCGAGACACAAACTCCCGGCCACTCCCGGCCAGCCCACACACACACTCTAGGCCACTCCCGGCTAGCCCACACACACACTCCAGGCCACACCCGGCCAGCCCTCACACACACACCAAGCTACTCCCGACAAGCCCACACACACACTCCAGGCAACGCCACTCCCGGCCAGACCACACGCATACTCCAGGCCAGGCCAGTCCCGGCCAGCCCACACCCACACCCCAGGCCACTCCCGGCCAGCCCGCACACACACTCCAGGCCACTCCTGGCCAGCCCACACAAACACTCCCGGCCACTCCCGGCCAGCCCACACACACACTCTAGGCCACTCCCGGCCAGCCCACTAACACACTCCAGGCCACACCCGGCCAGCCCCCACACACACTCCAGGCCAGGCCACCCCCCGCCAGCCCACACACACACTTGAGGCCACTCCCGACCAGCCCACACACACACTCCAGGCCAGGCCACTTCCTGCCAGCCGAGACACAAACTCCCGGCCACTCCCGGCCAGCCCACACACACACTCTAGGCCAATCCCGGCAAGCCCACACACACATTCCAGGCCACACCCGGCCAGCCCTTACACACACACCATGCCACTCCCGACAAGCCCACACACACACTCCAGGCAACGCCACTCCCGGCCAGACCACACGCATACTCCAGGCCAGGCAAGTCCCGGCCAGCCCACACCCACACTCCAGGCCACTCCCGGCCAGCCCGCACACACACTCCAGGCCACTCCCGGCCAACCCACACACACAGCCAAGACACTCCTGTCCAGGCCATCAATACACTCCAGGCCACACCCGGCCACTCCACACACACACTCCAGGCCACTCGCGGCCAGGCAATATACACACTCCAGGCCAGGCCACTCCCGGCCACCCCACACACATACTCCAGGCCACTCCCGACCAGACCACACACACACACTCCAGGTCAGGCCACTCCCGGCCAGCCCACACACACACACTCCAGGCCACTCCAGATCAGCCCACACACACACACTCCAGGCCAGGACACTCCCCGCCAGCCCAAATACAATGCCACTCCCAGCCTCCCACACACACTCCAGGCCACTCCCGGCCATGTCACAGACACACAAACTCCAGGCCACTCCCGGCCAGCCCCAACACACACACTCCAGGCCACTGCCGTCCAGCCCCGACACACATTCCCGGCCACTCCCGGCCACTTCCGGCCAGCCCACACACACACTACAGGCCACTCCCGGCCAGCCCACACACACACTCCCGGCCAGTCGACACACTCACTACAGGCCAATCCCGGCCAGCCCACACACACACCCCAGGACACTCCCGGCCAGCCAACACACACACTTCAGGCCACTCCCGGCCAGCCCACACACACTTGAGGCCACTCCTGGCCAGGTTACAAACACAGTCCAGGCCACTCCCGGGCAGCCCACACACGGACTCCAAACCAGGCCACTCCCGGCCAGCAAACACACACACGCCAGGCCGCTCCCGACCAGCCCACACACACTTCAGGCCAGGCCAATCCCGGCCAGCACAAACACGCACTCCAAACCAGTCCCGGCCAGCCCAAACACACACTCCAGGCCAGGCCACTCCCGGCCATCACACACACACACACCAGGCCACTCCCGGCCAGCCCACACACACACTCCAGGCCAGGCCACCCCCGGCCAGCCCCCACACACACACCAGGCCACTCACTGCCAGCTCACACACACACTCCAGGCCACTCTCGACCAGCCCACACACACACTCCAGGCCACTCCCGGCCATCCCACACACACACTCCAGGCCACTCGCGCCAGCCCACACACACACTCCAGGCCAGGCCACTCCCGGCCATCCCACAAACACACTCCTGGCCACTCCCGGCCAGCCCACACGCACACTCCAGGCCACTCCCGGCCAGCCCACACAGACACTCCAGGCCACCCCCGGCCAGCCCACACACACTCCATGTCACTCCCGGCCATCCCACACACACACTCCAGGCCACTCCCGGCCAGACCACACACACTCCAGGCCAGGCCACTCCCGGCCAGCCCACACGCACACTCCAGGTCACTCCCGGCCATCCCACACACACACTCCAGGCCAGGCCACTCCCGGCCAGCCCCCACACATACTCCAGGCCAGGCCATTTCCTGTCAGCCCACACACACACTCCGGCCACTCCCGGCCCATCCCGGCCAGCCCACACACACACTGCAGGTCGCTCTCAGCCAGCCCACAAACACACTCCAGGCCACTCCCGGCCAGCCCACACGCACACTCCAGGCCACTCCCGGCCAGCCCACACACACACTCCAGGCCACTCCCGGCCATCCCACACACACACTCCAGGCCACTCCCGGCCAGCCCACACACACTCCAGGCCAGGCCACTCCCGGCCAGCACACACACACCCACTCCAGGCCACTCCCGGCCAGCCCACACACACACTCCAGGCCAGGCCACTCCCGGCCAGCCCACACGCACACACTCCAGGCCACTCCCGGCCAGCCCACACGCACACTCCAGGTCACTCCCGGCCATCCCACACACACACTCCAGGCCAGGCCACTACCGGCCAGCACCCACACATACTCCAGGCCAGGCCATTTCCTGTCAGCCCACACACACAATCCCGGCCACTCCCGGCCCATCCCGGCCAGCCCACACACACACTGCAGGTCGCTCTCAGCCAGCCCACAAACACACTCCAGGCCTCTCCCGGCCAGCCCACACACACACTCCAGGCCTCTCCCGGCCAGCCCACACACACACTCCAGGCCACTACCGGCCAGCCCACACACACACTCCAGGCCACTCCCTGCCAGCCCACACACACACTCCAGGCCAGGCCACTCCTGGCCAGCCCACACACACACTCCAGCCCACTCCTGGCCAGCCACGCACACACTCCAGGCCACTCCCTGCCAGCCCACACGCACACTCCCGGCCACTCCCGGCCAGGCCACACACACACTCCAGGCCACTCACTGGCAGCCCACACACACACTCCAGGCCACTCCCGACCAGACCACACACACACTCCAGGCCACTCCCGACCAGCACACACACACACTCCAGGCCACTCCCGCCAGCCAACACACACATTTGAGGCCACTCGCGGCCAGCCCACACACACACTCCAGGCCACTCCCGCCAGCCAACACACATACTTGAGGCCACTCCCGGCCAGCCCACAAACACATTCCAGGCCAGGCCACTCCACGCTAGCCCACACACGCACTCCAGGCCGCCCACACACACACTTGAGGCCACTCCCGATCAGCCCACGTTCACACTCCAGGCCAGGCCACTCCCGGCCAGCCCACACACACACTCCAGGCCACTCCCGGCTAGCCCACACTCACACTCCCGGCAACTCCCGGCCAGCCCACACAAACACTCCCGGCCACTCCCGGCCAGCCCACACACACACTCTAGGCCACTCCCGGCCAGCCCACTAACACACTCCAGGCCACACCCGGCCAGCCTCCACACACACTCCAGGCCAGGCCACTTCCTGCCAGCCGAGACACAAACTCCCGGCCACTCCCGGCCAGCCCACACACACTCTAGGCCACTCCCGGCTAGCCCACACACACACTCCAGGCCACACCCGGCCAGCCCTCACACACACACCATGCCACTCCCGACAAGCCCACACACACACTCCAGGCCACTCTCGACCAGCCCACACACACACTCCAGGCCACTCCCGGCCATCACACACACACACTCCAGGCCACTCCCGGCCAGCCCACACACACTCCAGGTCACTCCCGGCCATCCCACACGCACACTCCAGGCCACTCCCGGCCAGCCCACACAGACACTCCAGGCCACTCCCGGCCAGCCCACACACACTCCAGGTCACTCCCGGCCATCCCACACACACACTCCAGGCCACTCCCGGCCAGCGCACACACACTCCAGGCCAGGCCACTCCCGGCCAGCACACACACACACACTCCAGGCCACTCCCGGCCAGCCCACACGCACACTCCAGGTCACTCCCGGCCATCCCACACACACACTCCAGGCCAGGCCACTCCCGGCCAGCCCCCACACATACTCCAGGCCAGGCCATTTCCTGTCAGCCCACACACACACTCCCGGCCACTCCCGGCCCATCCCGGCCAGCCCACACACGCACTGCAGGTCGCTCTCAGCCAGCCCACACGCACACTCCAGGCCACTCCCGGCCAGCCCACACACACACTCCAGGCCACTCCCGGCCATCCCACACGCACACTCCAGGCCACTCCCGGCCAGCCCACACACACTCCAGGCCAGGCCACTCCCGGCCAGCACACACACACACACACTCCAGGCCACTCCCGGCCAGCCCACACGCACACTCCAGGTCACTCCCGGCCATACCACACACACACTCCAGGCCAGGCCACTCCCGGCCAGCACCCACACATACTCCAGGCCAGGCCATTTCCTGTCAGCCCACACACACAATCCCGGCCACTCCCGGCCCATCCCGGCCAGCCCACACACACACTGCAGGTCGCTCTCAGCCAGCCCACAAACACACTCCAGGCCTCTCCCGGCCAGCCCACACACACACTCCAGGCCAGTCCCCGCTAGCCCACATACACAATCCAGGCCACTTCCGGCCAGCCCACATGCACACTCCCGGCAACTCCCGGCCAGGCCACACACACACTCCAGGCCACTCACGGCCAGCCCACACACACACTCCAGGCCTCTACCGGCCAGCCCACACACACACTCCAGGCCACTCCCGGCCAGCCCAAACACACACTCCAGGCCAGGCCACTCCTGGCCAGCCCACACACATACTCCAGCCCACTCCTGGCCAGCCACGCACACACTCCAGGCCACTCCCTGCCAGCCCACACGCACACTCCCGGCCACTCCCGGCCAGGCCACACACACACTCCAGGCCACTCACTGGCAGCCCACACACACACTCCAGGCCACCCCCGACCAGACCACACACACACTCCAGGCCACTCCCGACCAGCACACACACACACTCCAGGCCACTCCCGCCAGCCAACACACACACTTGAGGCCACTCCCGGCCAGCCCACACACACACTCCAGGCCACTCCCGCCAGCCAACACACATACTTGAGGCCACTCCCGGCCAGCCCACAAACACATTCCAGGCCAGGCCACTCCACGCTAGCCCACACACGCACTCCAGGCCACCCACACACACACTTGAGGCCACTCCCGGTCAGCCCACGTTCACACTCCAGGCCAGGCCACTCCCGGCCAGCCCACACACACACTCCAGGCCACTCCCGGCTAGCCCACACTCACACTCCCGGCAACTCCCGGCCAGCCCACACAAACACTCCCGGCCACTCCCGGCCAGCCCACACACACACTCTAGGCCACTCCCGGCCAGCCCACTAACACACTCCAGGCCACACCCGGCCAGCCCCCACATACACTCCAGGCCAGGCCACTCCCCGCCAGCCCACACACACACTTGAGGCCATTCCCGAACAGCCCACACACACACTCCAGGCCAGGCATCTTCCTGCCAGCCGAGACACAAACTCCCGGCCACTCCCGGCCAGCCCACACACACACTCTAGGCCACTCCCGGCTAGCCCACACACACACTCCAGGCCACACCCGGCCAGCCCTCACACACACACCAAGCTACTCCCGACAAGCCCACACACACACTCCAGGCAACGCCACTCCCGGCCAGACCACACGCATACTCCAGGCCAGGCCAGTCCCGGCCAGCCCACACCCACACTCCAGGCCACTCCCGGCCAGCCCGCACACACACTCCAGGCCACTCCTGGCCAGCCCACACAAACACTCCCGGCCACTCCCGGCCAGCCCACACACACACTCTAGGCCACTCCCGGCCAGCCCACTAACACACTCCAGGCCACACCCGGCCAGCCCCCACACACACTCCAGGCCAGGCCACCCCCCGCCAGCCCACACACACACTTGAGGCCACTCCCGACCAGCCCACACACACACTCCAGGCCAGGCCACTTCCTGCCAGCCGAGACACAAACTCCCGGCCACTCCCGGCCAGCCCACACACACACTCTAGGCCACTCCCGGCAAGCCCACACACACATTCCAGGCCACACCCGGCCAGCCCTTACACACACACCATGCCACTCCCGACAAGCCCACACACACACTCCAGGCAACGCCACTCCCGGCCAGACCACACGCATACTCCAGGCCAGGCCAGTCCCGGCCAGCCCACACCCACACTCCAGGCCACTCCCGGCCAGCCCGCACACACACTCCAGGCCACTCCCGGCCAACCCACACACACAGCCAAGACACTCCTGTCCAGGCCATCAATACACTCCAGGCCACACCCGGCCACTCCACACACACACTCCAGGCCACTCGCGGCCAGGCAATATACACACTCCAGGCCAGGCCACTCCCGGCCACCCCACACACATACTCCAGGCCACTCCCGACCAGACCACACACACACACTCCAGGTCAGGCCACTCCCGGCCAGCCCACACACACACACTCCAGGCCACTCCAGATCAGCCCACACACACACACTCCAGGCCAGGACACTCCCCGCCAGCCCAAATACAATGCCACTCCCAGCCTCCCACACACACACTCCAGGCCACTCCCGGCCATGTCACAGACACACAAACTCCAGGCCACTCCCGGCCAGCCCCAACACACACACTCCAGGCCACTGCCGTCCAGCCCCGACACACACTCCCGGCCACTCCCGGCCACTTCCGGCCAGCCCACACACACACTACAGGCCACTCCCGGCCAGCCCACACACACACTCCCGGCCAGTCGACACACTCACTACAGGCCAATCCCGGCCAGCCCACACACACACCCCAGGACACTCCCGGCCAGCCAACACACACACTTCAGGCCACTCCCGGCCAGCCCACACACACTTGAGGCCACTCCTGGCCAGGTTACAAACACAGTCCAGGCCACTCCCGGGCAGCCCACACACGGACTCCAAACCAGGCCACTCCCGGCCAGCAAACACACACACTCCAGGCCGCTCCCGACCAGCCCACACACACTTCAGGCCAGGCCAATCCCGGCCAGCACAAACACGCACTCCAAACCACTCCCGGCCAGCCCAAACACACACTCCAGGCCAGGCCACTCCCGGCCAGCCCACACACACACTCCAGGCCAGGCGACTCCCGGCCAGCCCACACACACACACACCAGGCCACTCACTGCCAGCTCACACACACACTCCAGGCCACTCTCGACCAGCCCACACACACACTCCAGGCCACTCCCGGCCATCCCACACACACACTCCAGGCCACTCGCGCCAGCCCACACACACACTCCAGGCCAGGCCACTCCCGGCCATCCCACAAACACACTCCTGGCCACTCCCGGCCAGCCCACACGCACACTCCAGGCCACTCCCGGCCAGCCCACACAGACACTCCAGGCCACTCCCGGCCATCCTACACACACTCCATGTCACTCCCGGCCATCCCACACACACACTCCAGGCCACTCCCGGCCAGACCACACACACTCCAGGCCAGGCCACTCCCGGCCAGCCCACACGCACACTCCAGGTCACTCCCGGCCATCCCACACACACACTCCAGGCCAGGCCACTCCCGGCCAGCCCCCACACATACTCCAGGCCAGGCCATTTCCTGTCAGCCCACACACACACTCCGGCCACTCCCGGCCCATCCCGGCCAGCCCACACACACACTGCAGGTCGCTCTCAGCCAGCCCACAAACACACTCCAGGCCAGGCCACTCCCGGCCAGCCCCCACACATACTCCAGGCCAGGCCATTTCCTGTCAGCCCACACACACACTCCGGCCACTCCCGGCCCATCCCGGCAAGCCCACACACACACTGCAGGTCGCTCTCAGCCAGCCCACAAACACACTCCAGGCCAGGCCACTCCCGGCCAGCCCACACACACACTCCAGGCCACTCCCGGCTAGCCCACACTCACACTCCCGGCAACTCCCGGCCAGCCCACACAAACACTCCCGGCCACTCCCGGCCAGCCCACACACACACTCTAGGCCACTCCCGGCCAGCCCACTAACACACTCCAGGCCACACCCGGCCAGCCTCCACACACACTCCAGGCCAGGCCACTCCCCGCCAGCCCACACACACACTTGTGGCCACTCCCGACCAGCCCACACACACACTCCAGGCCAGGCCACTTCCTGCCAGCCGAGACACAAACTCCCGGCCACTCCCGGCCAGCCCACACACACACTCTAGGCCACTCCCGGCTAGCCCACACACACACTCCAGGCCACACCCGGCCAGCCCTCACACACACACCATGCCACTCCCGACAAGCCTACACACACACTCCAGGCAACGCCACTCCCGGCCAGACCACACGCATAGTCCAGGCCAGGCCAGTCCCGGCCAGCCCACACCCACACTCCAGGCCACTCCCGGCCAGCCCGCACACACACTCCAGGCCACTCCCGGCCAGCCCACACACACAGCCAAGACTCTCCTGTCCAGGCCATCAATACACTCCAGGCCACACCCGGCCAGTCCACACACACACTCCAGGCCACTCGCGGCCAGGCAATATACACACTCCAGGCCAGGCCACTCCCGGCCAGCCCACACACATACTCCAGGCCACTCCCGACCAGACCACACACACACACTCCAGGTCAGGCCACTCCCGGCCAGCCCACACACACACACTCCAGGCCACTCCAGATCAGCCCACACACACACACTCCAGGCCCCTTCCGGTCAGCCCACACACACACTCCAGGCCAGGACACTCCCCGCCAGCGCAAATACAATGCCACTCCCAGCCTCCCACACACACACTCCAGGCCACTCCCGGCCATGTCACAGACACACAAACTCCAGGCCACTCCCGGCCAGCCCCAACACACACACTCCAGGCCACTGCCGTCCAGCCCCGACACACACTCCCGGCCACTCCCGGCCACTTCCGGCCAGCCCACACACACACTACAGGCCACTCCTTGCCAGCCCACAAACACACTCCCGGCCAGTCGACACACTCACTACAGGCCAATCCCGGCCAGCCCACACACACACCCCAGGACACTCCCGGCCAGCCCACACACACTTGAGGCCACTCCTGGCCAGGTTACAAACACAGTCCAGGCCACTCCCGGGCAGCCCACACACGGACTCCAAACCAGGCCACTCCCGGCCAGCAAACACACACACTCCAGGCCACTCTCGACCAGCCCACACACACACTCCAGGCCACTCCCGGCCATCCCACACACACACTCCAGGCCACTCCCGCCAGCCCACACACACACTCCAGGCCAGGCCACTCCCGGCCATCCCACAAACACACTCCTGGCCACTCCCGGCCAGCCCACACGCACACTCCAGGCCACTCTCGGCCAGCCCACACAGACACTCCAGGCCACTCCCGGCCAGCCCACACACACTCCATGTCACTCCCGGCCATCCCACACACACACTCCAGGTCACTCCCGGCCATCCCACACACACACTCCAGGCCAGGCCACTCCCGGCCAGCCCCCACACATACTCCAGGCCAGGCCATTTCCTGTCAGCCCACACACACACTCCGGCCACTCCCGGCCCATCCCGGCCAGCCCACACACACACTGCAGGTCGCTCTCAGCCAGCCCACAAACACACTCCAGGCCACTCCCGGCCAGCCCACACGCACACTCCAGGCCACTCCCGGCCAGCCCACACACACACTCCAGGCCACTGCCGGCCAGACCACACACACTCCAGGCCAGGCCACTCCCGGCCAGCCCACACGCACACTCCAGGTCACTCCCGGCCATCCCACACACACACTCCAGGCCAGGCCACTCCCGGCCAGCCCCCACACATACTCCAGGCCAGGCCATTTCCTGTCAGCCCACACACACACTCCGGCCACTCCCGGCCCATCCCGGCCAGCCCACACACACACTGCAGGTCGCTCTCAGCCAGCCCACATACACACTCCAGGCCAGGCCACTCCCGGCCAGCCCACACACACACTCCAGGCCACTCCCGGCTAGCCCACACTCACACTCCCGGCAACTCCCGGCCAGCCCACACAAACACTCCCGGCCACTCCCGGCCAGCCCACACACACACTCTAGGCCACTCCCGGCCAGCCCACTAACACACTCCAGGCCACACCCGGCCAGCCTCCACACACACTCCAGGCCAGGCCACTCCCCGCCAGCCCACACACACACTTGTGGCCACTCCCGACCAGCCCACACACACACTCCAGGCCAGGCCACTTCCTGCCAGCCGAGACACAAACTCCCGGCCACTCCCGGCCAGCCCACACACACACTCTAGGCCACTCCCGGCTAGCCCACACACACACTCCAGGCCACACCCGGCCAGCCCTCACACACACACCATGCCACTCCCGACAAGCCCACACCCACACTCCAGGCAACGCCACTCCCGGCCAGACCACACGCATACTCCAGGCCAGGCCAGTCCCGGCCAGCCCACACCCACACTCCAGGCCACTCCCGGCCAGCCCGCACACACACTCCAGGCCACTCCCGGCCAGCCCACACACACAGCCAAGACTCTCCTGTCCAGGCCATCAATACACTCCAGGCCACACCCGGCCAGTCCACACACACACTCCAGGCCACTCGCGGCCAGGCAATATACACACTCCAGGCCAGGCCACTCCCGGCCAGCCCACACACATACTCCAGGCCACTCCCGACCAGACCACACACACACACTCCAGGTCAGGCCACTCCCGGCCAGCCCACACACACACACTCCAGGCCACTCCAGATCAGCCCACACACACACACTCCAGGCCCCTTCCGGTCAGCCCACACACACACTCCAGGCCAGGACACTCCCCGCCAGCGCAAATACAATGCCACTCCCAGCCTCCCACACACACACTCCAGGCCACTCCCGGCCATGTCACAGACACACAAACTCCAGGCCACTCCCGGCCAGCCCCAACACACACACTCCAGGCCACTGCCGTCCAGCCCCGACACACACTCCCGGCCACTCCCGGCCACTTCCGGCCAGCCCACACACACACTACAGGCCACTCCCGGCCAGCCCACACACACACTCCCGGCCAGTCGACACACTCACTACAGGCCAATCCCGGCCAGCCCACACACACACCCCAGGACACTCCCGGCCAGCCCACACACACTTGAGGCCACTCCTGGCCAGGTTACAAACACAGTCCAGGCCACTCCCGGGCAGCCCACACACGGACTCCAAACCAGGCCACTCCCGGCCAGCAAACACACACACTCCAGGCCACTCTCGACCAGCCCACACACACACTCCAGGCCACTCCCGGCCATCCCACACACACACTCCAGGCCACTCCCGCCAGCCCACACACACACTCCAGGCTAGGCCACTCCCGGCCATCCCACAAACACACTCCTGGCCACTCCCGGCCAGCCCACACGCACACTCCAGGCCACTCTCGGCCAGCCCACAGACACTCCAGGCCACTCCCGGCCAGCCCACACACACTCCATGTCACTCCCGGCCATCCCACACACACACTCCAGGTCACTCCCGGCCATCCCACACACACACTCCAGGCCAGGCCACTCCCGGCCAGCCCCCACACATACTCCAGGCCAGGCCATTTCCTGTCAGCCCACACACACACTCCGGCCACTCCCGGCCCATCCCGGCCAGCCCACACACACACTGCAGGTCGCTCTCAGCCAGCCCACAAACACACTCCAGGCCACTCCCGGCCAGCCCACACGCACACTCCAGGCCACTCCCGGCCAGCCCACACACACACTCCAGGCCACTCCCGGCCATCCCACACACACACTCCAGGCCACTCCCGGCCAGCCCACACACACTCCAGGCCAGGCCACTCCCGGCCAGCACACACACACACACTCCAGGCCACTCCCGGCCAGCCCACACGCACACTCCAGGTCACTCCCGGCCATCCCACACACACACTCCAGGCCAGGCCACTCCCGGCCAGCACCCACACATACTCCAGGCCAGGCCATTTCCTGTCAGCCCACACACACAATCCCGGCCACTCCCGGCCCATCCCGGCCAGCCCACACACACACTGCAGGTCGCTCTCAGCCAGCCCACAAACACACTCCAGGCCACTCCCGGCCAGCCCACACACACACTCCAGGCCACTCCCGGCCAGCCCACACACACACTCCAGGCCACTCCCTGCCAGCCCACACACACACTCCAGGCCAGGCCACTCCTGTCCAGCCCACACACACACTCCAGCCCACTCCTGGCCAGCCACGCACACACTCCAGGCCACTCCCTGCCAGCCCACACGCACACTCCCGGCCACTCCCGGCCAGGCCACACACACACTCCAGGCCACTCACTGGCAGCCCACACACACACTCCAGGCCACTCGCGACCAGACCACACACACACTCCAGGCCACTCCCGACCAGCACACACACACACTCCAGGCCACTCCCGACCAGCACATACACACACTCCAGGCCACTCCCGCCAGCCAACACACACATTTGAGGCCACTCGCGGCCAGCCCACACACACACTCCAGGCCACTCCCGCCAGCCAACACACATACTTGAGGCCACTCCCGGCCAGCCCACAAACACATTCCAGGCCAGGCCACTCCACGCTAGCCCACACACGCACTCCAGGCCGCCCACACACACACTTGAGGCCACTCCCGATCAGCCCACGTTCACACTCCAGGCCAGGCCACTCCCGGCCAGCCCACACACACACTCCAGGCCACTCCCGGCTAGCCCACACTCACACTCCCGGCAACTCCCGGCCAGCCCACACAAACACTCCCGGCCAATCCCGGCCAGCCCACACACACACTCTAGGCCACTCCCGGCCAGCCCACTAACACACTCCAGGCCACACCCGGCCAGCCTCCACACACACTCCAGGCCAGGCCACTCCCCGCCAGCCCACACACACACTTGAGGCCACTCCCGACCAGCCCACACACACACTCCAGGCCAGGCCACTTCCTGCCAGCCGAGACACAAACTCCCGGCCACTCCCGGCCAGCCCACACACACACTCTAGGCCACTCCCGGCTAGCCCACACACACACTCCAGGCCACACCCGGCCAGCCCTCACACACACACCATGCCACTCCCGACAAGCCCACACACACACTTCAGGCAACGCCACTCCCGGCCAGACCACACGCATACTCCAGGCCAGGCCAGTCCCGGCCAGCCCACACCCACACTCCAGGCCACTCCCGGCCAGCCCGCACACACACTCCAGGCCACTCCCGGCCAGCCCACACACACAGCCAAGACTCTCCTGTCCAGGCCATCAATACACTCCAGGCCACACCCGGCCAGTCCACACACACACTCCAGGCCACTCGCGGCCAGGCAATATACACACTCCAGGCCAGGCCACTCCCGGCCAGCCCACACACATACTCCAGGCCACTCCCGACCAGACCACACACACACACTCCAGGTCAGGCCACTCCCGGCCAGCCCACACACACACACTCCAGGCCACTCCAGATCAGCCCACACACACACACTCCAGGCCCCTTCCGGTCAGCCCACACACACACTCCAGGCCAGGACACTCCCCGCCAGCGCAAATACAATGCCACTCCCAGCCTCCCACACACACACTCCAGGCCACTCCCGGCCATGTCACAGACACACAAACTCCAGGCCAATCCCGGCCAGCCCCAACACACACACTCCAGGCCACTGCCGTCCAGCCCCGACACACACTCCCGGCCACTCCCGGCCACTTCCGGCCAGCCCACACACACACTACAGGCCACTCCCGGCCAGCCCACACACACACTCCCGGCCAGTCGACACACTCACTACAGGCCAATCCCGGCCAGCCCACACACACACCACAGGACACTCCCGGCCAGCCCACACACACTTGAGGCCACTCCTGGCCAGGTTACAAACACAGTCCAGGCCACTCCCGGGCAGCCCACACACGGACTCCAAACCAGGCCACTCCCGGCCAGCAAACACACACACTCCAGGCCGCTCCCGACCAGCCCACACACACTTCAGGCCAGGCCACTCCCGGCCAGCACACACACGCACTCCAAACCACTCCCGGCCAGCCCAAACTCACACTCCAGGCCAGGCCACTCCCGGCCATCCCACACACACACACCAGGCCACTCCCGGCCAGCCCACACACACACTCCAGGCCAGGCCACTCCCGGCCAGCCCACACACACACACCAGGCCACTCACTGCCAGCTCACACACACACTCCAGGCCACTCTCGACCAGCCCACACACACACTCCAGGCCACTCCCGCCAGCCCACACACACACTCCAGGCCAGGCCACTCCCGGCCAGCGCACACACACTCTCCAGGCCAGTACCGTCCAGCCGAGACACACACTCCCGGCCACTCCCGGCCAGCCCACACACAGAATCTAGGCCACTCCCGGCCAGCCCACAAACACACTGCAGGCCACACCCGGCCAGCCCTCACACACACTACATGCCACTCCCGACAAGGACACACACACACTGCAGGCCACTCACTGGCAGCCCACACACACACTCCAGGCCACACCCGGCCAGCCCACACACACACTCCAGGTCAGGCCACCCCGGCCAGCCCACACACATACTCCAGGCCACTCACGACCAGCACACACACACGGCAGGCCACACCCGGCCAGCCCACACACACACTCCAGGCCACTCCCGGCCAGCCCACACACACACTCCAGGTCAGGCCACCCTCGGCCAGCCCACACACATACTCCAGGCCACTCACGACCAGCACACACACACACTCTAGGCCACTCCCGGCCAGACCACACACGCACTCCAGGCTACTCCCGGCCAGCCCACGCACGTACTCCAGGTCCGGCCACCCCCGGCCAGCCCACACACACACTCCAGGCCACTCCCGCCAGCCCACACACACACTTGTGGCCACTCCCGGCCAGCCCACAGACACACTCCAGGCCACTCACTGCCAGCCCACACACACACTCCAGGCCACTTCCGGCCAGCCCACACACACCCTCCCGGAAACTCCCGGCCAGGCCACACACACACTCCAGGTCAGTCCACTCCCGGCCAGCCCACACACACACTCCAGGCAACGCCACTCCCGGCCAGCCCACATACACACTCCAGGCCACTCCCGGCCAGCCCACACACACACTCCAGGCCACTCCCGGCCAGCCCACACACACACTCCAGGCCACTCCCGGCCAGCCCACGCACACCCTCCAGGCCACTTCCGGCCAGCCCACACACACACTCCCGGCCACTCCCGGCCAGGCCACACACACACTCCAGGCCACTCCCGACCAGACCACACACACACTCCAGGCCACTCCCGACCAGCACACACACACACACTCCAGGCCACTCCCGCCAGCCAACACACACACTTGAGGCCACTCTCGGCCAGCCCTCACACACACTCCCGGCCACTCCCGGCCAGGCCACACACACACTCCAGGCCACTCCCGACCAGACCACACACACACTCCAGGCCACTCCCGACCAGCACACACACACACACTCCAGGCCACTCCCGGCCAGCCCACACACACACTCCAGGCCACTCCTGGCTAGCCCACGCACACACTCCAGGCCACATCCGGCCAGCCCACACACACACTCCCGGCCACTCCCGGCCAGCCCACACACACACTCCCGGCCACTCCCGGCTAGGCCACACACACACTCCAGGCCACTCCCGACCAGACCACACACACACTCCAGGACACTCCCGACCAGCACACACACACACACTCCAGGCCACTCCCAGCCAGCCCACACGGACACTCCCGGTCCCTCCCGACCAGCCCACACACACACTCCAGGCCACTCCCGGCCAGCCCACACACACACTCCAGGCCACTTCCGGCCAGCCCACACGCACACTCCCGGCCAGGCCACACACACACTCCAGGCCACTCCCGACCAGACCACACACACATACTCCAGGTCAGGCCACCTCCGGCCAGTCCACACACACACACTCCAGGCCACTCTCGACCAGCACACACACACACACTTGAGGCCACCCCCGGCCAGCACACACACATACTACAGGTCAGGCCACTCCCCGCCAGCCCACACACACACTCCAGGCCAGGCCACTCCCCGCCAGCCCACACACGTACTCCAGGCCACCCACAAACACACTCCAGGCCACACCCGACCAGCCCTCACACAAACTCCATGCCACTCCCGACAAGGCCACACACACACTCCAGGCCACTCCCGGCCAGCCCACACACACTCCAGGCCAGGCCACTCCCGGCCAGCACACACACACACTCTCCAGGCCACTCCCGGCATTCCCACACACACACTCCAGGCCACTCCCGGCCAGCCCACACACACTCCAGGCCAGGCCACTCCCGGCCAGCCCACACGCACACTCCAGGTCACTCCCGGCCATCCCACACACACACTCCAGGCCAGGCCACTCCCGGCCAGCACCCACACATACTCCAGGCCAGGCCATTTCCTGTCAGCCCACACACACAATCCCGGCCACTCCCGGCCCATCCCGGCCAGCCCACACACACACTGCAGGTCGCTCTCAGCCAGCCCACAAACACACTCCAGGCCACGCCCGGCCAGCCCACACACACACTCCAGGCCACTCCCGGCCAGCCCACACACACACTCCAGGCCACTCCCTGCCAGCCCACACACACACTCCAGGCCAGGCCACTCCTGGCCAGCCCACACACACACTCCAGCCCACTCCTGGCCAGCCACGCACACATTCCAGGCCACTCCCTGCCAGCCCACACGCACACTCCCGGCCACTCCCGGCCAGGCCACACACACACTCCAGGCCACTCACTGGCAGCCCACACACACACTCCAGGCCACTCCCGACCAGACCACACACACACTCCAGGCCACCCACACACACACTTGAGGCCACTCCCGGTCAGCCCACGTTCACACTCCAGGCCAGGCCACTCCCGGCCAGCCCACACACACACTCCAGGCCACTCCCGGCTAGCCCACACTCACACTCCCGGCAACTCCCGGCCAGCCCACACAAAAACTCCCGGCCACTCCCGGCCAGCCCACACACACACTCTAGGCCACTCCCGGCCAGCCCACTAACACACTCCAGGCCACACCCGGCCAGCCCCCACATACACTCCAGGCCAGGCCACTCCCCGCCAGCCCACACACACACTTGAGGCCACTCCCGACCAGCCCACACACACACTCCAGGCCAGGCCACTTCCTGCCAGCCGAGACACAAACTCCCGGCCACTCCCGGCCAGCCCACACACACACTCTAGGCCACTCCCGGCTAGCCCACACACACACTCCAGGCCACACCCGGCCAGCCCTCACACACACACCAAGCTACTCCCGACAAGCCCACACACACACTCCAGGCAACGCCACTCCCGGCCAGACCACACGCATACTCCAGGCCAGGCCAGTCCCGGCCAGCCCACACCCACACTCCAGGCCACTCCCGGCCAGCCCGCACACACACTCCAGGCCACTCCTGGCCAGCCCACACAAACACTCCCGGCCACTCCCGGCCAGCCCACTAACACACTCCAGGCCACACCCGGCCAGCCCCCACACACACTCCAGGCCAGGCCACCCCCCGCCAGCCCACACACACACTTGAGGCCACTCCCGACCAGCCCACACACACACTCCAGGCCAGGCCACTTCCTGCCAGCCGAGACACAAACTCCCGGCCACTCCCGGCCAGCCCACACACACACTCTAAGCCACTCCCGGCAAGCCCACACACACATTCCAGGCCACACCCGGCCAGCCCTTACACACACACCATGCCACTCCCGACAAGCCCACACACACACTCCAGGCAACGCCACTCCAGGCCAGACCACACGCATACTCCAGGCCAGGCCAGTCCCGGCCAGCCCACACCCACACTCCAGGCCACTCCCGGCCAGCCCGCACACACACTCCAGGCCACTCCCGGCCAACCCACACACACAGCCAAGACACTCCTGTCCAGGCCATCAATACACTCCAGGCCACACCCGGCCACTCCACACACACACTCCAGGCCACTCGCGGCCAGGCAATATACACACTCCAGGCCAGGCCACTCCCGGCCACCCCACACACATACTCCAGGCCACTCCCGACCAGACCACACACACACTCCAGGTCAGGCCACTCCCGGCCAGCCCACACACACACACTCCAGGCCACTCCAGATCAGCCCACTCACACACACTCCAGGCCAGGACACTCCCCGCCAGCCCAAATACAATGCCACTCCCAGCCTCCCACACACACACTCCAGGCCACTCCCGGCCATGTCACAGACACACAAACTCCAGGCCACTCCCGGCCAGCCCCAACACACACACTCCAGGCCACTGCCGTCCAGCCCCGACACACATTCCCGGCCACTCCCGGCCACTTCCGGCCAGCCCACACACACACTACAGGCCACTCCCGGCCAGCCCACACACACACTCCCGGCCAGTCGACACACTCACTACAGGCCAATCCCGGCCAGCCCACACACACACCCCAGGACACTCCCGGCCAGCCAACACACACACTTCAGGCCACTCCCGGCCAGCCCACACACACTTGAGGCCACTCCTGGCCAGGTTACAAACACAGTCCAGGCCACTCCCGGGCAGCCCACACACGGACTCCAAACCAGGCCACTCCCGGCCAGCAAACACACACACTCCAGGCCGCTCCCGACCAGCCCACACACACTTCAGGCCAGGCCAATCCCGGCCAGCACAAACACGCACTCCAAACCACTCCCGGCCAGCCCAAACACACACTCCAGGCCAGGCCACTCCCGGCCATCACACACACACACACCAGGCCACTCCCGGCCAGCCCACACACACACTCCAGGCCAGGCCACTCCCGGCCAGCCCCCACACACACACCAGGCCACTCACTGCCAGCTCACACACACACCCCAGGCCACTCTCGACCAGCCCACACACACACTCCAGGCCACTCCCGGCCATCCCACACACACACTCCAGGCCACTCGCGCCAGCCCACACACACACTCCAGGCCAGGCCACTCCCGGCCATCCCACAAACACACTCCTGGCCACTCCCGGCCAGCCCACACGCACACTCCAGGCCACTCCCGGCCAGCCCACACAGACACTCCAGGCCACCCCCGGCCAGCCCACACACACTCCATGTCACTCCCGGCCATCCCACACACACACTCCAGGCCACTCCCGGCCAGACCACACACACTCCAGGCCAGGCCACTCCCGGCCAGCCCACACGCACACTCCAGGTCACTCCCGGCCATCCCACACACACACTCCAGGCCAGGCCACTCCCGGCCAGCCCCCACACATACTCCAGGCCAGGCCATTTCCTGTCAGCCCACACACACACTCCGGCCACTCCCGGCCCATCCCGGCCAGCCCACACACACACTGCAGGTCGCTCTCAGCCAGCCCACAAACACACTCCAGGCCACTCCCGGCCAGCCCACACGCACACTCCAGGCCACTCCCGGCCAGCCCACACACACACTCCAGGCCACTCCCGGCCATCCCACACACACACTCCAGGCCACTCCCGGCCAGCCCACACACACTCCAGGCCAGGCCACTCCCGGCCAGCACACACACACACACTCCAGGCCACTCCCGGCCAGCCCACACGCACACTCCAGGTCACTCCTGGCCATCCCACACACACACTCCAGGCCAGGCCACTCCCGGCCAGCACCCACACATACTCCAGGCCAGGCCATTTCCTGTCAGCCCACACACACAATCCCGGCCACTCCCGGCCCATCCCGGCCAGCCCACACACACACTGCAGGTCGCTCTCAGCCAGCCCACAAACACACTCCAGGCCACTCCCGGCCAGCCCACACACACACTCCAGGCCACTCCCTGCCAGCCCACACACACACTCCAGGCCAGGCCACTCCTGGCCAGCCCACACACACACTCCAGCCCACTCCTGGCCAGCCACGCACACACTCCAGGCCACTCCCTGCCAGCCCACACGCACACTCCCGGCCACTCCCGGCCAGGCCACACACACACTCCAGGCCACTCACTGGCAGCCCACACACACACTCCAGGCCACTCCCGACCAGACCACACACACACTCCAGGCCACTCCCGACCAGCACACACACACACTCCAGGCCACTCCCGCCAGCCAACACACACATTTGAGGCCACTCGCGGCCAGCCCACACACACACTCCAGGCCACTCCCGCCAGCCAACACACATACTTGAGGCCACTCCCGGCCAGCCCACAAACACATTCCAGGCCAGGCCACTCCACGCTAGCCCACACACGCACTCCAGGCCGCCCACACACACACTTGAGGCCACTCCCGATCAGCCCACGTTCACACTCCAGGCCAGGCCACTCCCGGCCAGCCCACACACACACTCCAGGCCACTCCCGGCTAGCCCACACTCACACTCCCGGCAACTCCCGGCCAGCCCACACAAACACTCCCGGCCACTCCCGGCCAGCCCACACACACACTCTAGGCCACTCCCGGCCAGCCCACTAACACACTCCAGGCCACACCCGGCCAGCCTCCACACACACTCCAGGCCAGGCCACTTCCTGCCAGCCGAGACACAAACTCCCGGCCACTCCCGGCCAGCCCACACACACTCTAGGCCACTCCCGGCTAGCCCACACACACACTCCAGGCCACACCCGGCCAGCCCTCACACACACACCATGCCACTCCCGACAAGCCCACACACACACTCCAGGCCACTCTCGACCAGCCCACACACACACTCCAGGCCACTCCCGGCCATCACACACACACACTCCAGGCCACTCCCGGCCAGCCCACACACACTCCAGGTCACTCCCGGCCATCCCACACGCACACTCCAGGCCACTCCCGGCCAGCCCACACAGACACTCCAGGCCACTCCCGGCCAGCCCACACACACTCCAGGTCACTCCCGGCCATCCCACACACACACTCCAGGCCACTCCCGGCCAGCCCACACACACTCCAGGCCAGGCCACTCCCGGCCAGCACACACACACACACTCCAGGCCACTCCCGGCCAGCCCACACGCACACTCCAGGTCACTCCCGGCCATCCCACACACACACTCCAGGCCAGGCCACTCCCGGCCAGCCCCCACACATACTCCAGGCCAGGCCATTTCCTGTCAGCCCACACACACACTCCCGGCCACTCCCGGCCCATCCCGGCCAGCCCACACACGCACTGCAGGTCGCTCTCAGCCAGCCCACAAACACACTCCAGGCCACTCCCGGCCAGCCCACACACACACTCCAGGCCACTCCCGGCCATCCCACACGCACACTCCAGACCACTCCCGGCCAGCCCACACACACTCCAGGCCAGGCCACTCCCGGCCAGCACACACACACACACACTCCAGGCCACTCCCGGCCAGCCCACACGCACACTCCAGGTCACTCCCGGCCATACCACACACACACTCCAGGCCAGGCCACTCCCGGCCAGCACCCACACATACTCCAGGCCAGGCCATTTCCTGTCAGCCCACACACACAATCCCGGCCACTCCCGGCCCATCCCGGCCAGCCCACACACACACTGCAGGTCGCTCTCAGCCAGCCCACAAACACACTCCAGGCCTCTCCCGGCCAGCCCACACACACACTCCAGGCCAGTCCCCGCTAGCCCACATACACAATCCAGGCCACTTCCGGCCAGCCCACATGCACACTCCCGGCAACTCCCGGCCAGGCCACACACACACTCCAGGCCACTCACGGCCAGCCCACACACACACTCCAGGCCTCTACCGGCCAGCCCACACACACACTCCAGGCCACTCCCGGCCAGCCCAAACACACACTCCAGGCCAGGCCACTCCTGGCCAGCCCACACACATACTCCAGCCCACTCCTGGCCAGCCACGCACACACTCCAGGCCACTCCCTGCCAGCCCACACGCACACTCCCGGCCACTCCCGGCCAGGCCACACACACACTCCAGGCCACTCACTGGCAGCCCACACACACACTCCAGGCCACCCCCGACCAGACCACACACACACTCCAGGCCACTCCCGACCAGCACACACACACACTCCAGGCCACTCCCGCCAGCCAACACACACACTTGAGGCCACTCCCGGCCAGCCCACACACACACTCCAGGCCACTCCCGCCAGCCAACACACATACTTGAGGCCACTCCCGGCCAGCCCACAAACACATTCCAGGCCAGGCCACTCCACGCTAGCCCACACACGCACTCCAGGCCACCCACACACACACTTGAGGCCACTCCCGGTCAGCCCACGTTCACACTCCAGGCCAGGCCACTCCCGGCCAGCCCACACACACACTCCAGGCCACTCCCGGCTAGCCCACACTCACACTCCCGGCAACTCCCGGCCAGCCCACACAAACACTCCCGGCCACTCCCGGCCAGCCCACACACACACTCTAGGCCACTCCCGGCCAGCCCACTAACACACTCCAGGCCACACCCGGCCAGCCCCCACATACACTCCAGGCCAGGCCACTCCCCGCCAGCCCACACACACACTTGAGGCCATTCCCGACCAGCCCACACACACACTCCAGGCCAGGCATCTTCCTGCCAGCCGAGACACAAACTCCCGGCCACTCCCGGCCAGCCCACACACACACTCTAGGCCACTCCCGGCTAGCCCACACACACACTCCAGGCCACACCCGGCCAGCCCTCACACACACACCAAGCTACTCCCGACAAGCCCACACACACACTCCAGGCAACGCCACTCCCGGCCAGACCACACGCATACTCCAGGCCAGGCCAGTCCCGGCCAGCCCACACCCACACTCCAGGCCACTCCCGGCCAGCCCGCACACACACTCCAGGCCACTCCTGGCCAGCCCACACAAACACTCCCGGCCACTCCCGGCCAGCCCACACACACACTCTAGGCCACTCCCGGCCAGCACACTAACACACTCCAGGCCACACCCGGCCAGCCCCCACACACACTCCAGGCCAGGCCACCCCCCGCCAGCCCACACACACACTTGAGGCCACTCCCGACCAGCCCACACACACACTCCAGGCCAGGCCACTTCCTGCCAGCCGAGACACAAACTCCCGGCCACTCCCGGCCAGCCCACACACACACTCTAGGCCACTCCCGGCAAGCCCACACACACATTCCAGGCCACACCCGGCCAGCCCTTACACACACACCATGCCACTCCCGACAAGCCCACACACACACTCCAGGCAACGCCACTCCCGGCCAGACCACACGCATACTCCAGGCCAGGCCAGTCCCGGCCAGCCCACACCCACACTCCAGGCCACTCCCGGCCAGCCCGCACACACACTCCAGGCCACTCCCGGCCAACCCACACACACAGCCAAGACACTCCTGTCCAGGCCATCAATACACTCCAGGCCACACCCGGCCACTCCACACACACACTCCAGGCCACTCGCGGCCAGGCAATATACACACTCCAGGCCAGGCCACTCCCGGCCACCCCACACACATACTCCAGGCCACTCCCGACCAGACCACACACACACACTCCAGGTCAGGCCACTCCCGGCCAGCCCACACACACACACTCCTGGCCACTCCAGATCAGCCCACACACACACACTCCAGGCCAGGACACTCCCCGCCAGCCCAAATACAATGCCACTCCCAGCCTCCCACACACACACTCCAGGCCACTCCCGGCCATGTCACAGACACACAAACTCCAGGCCACTCCCGGCCAGCCCCAACACACACACTCCAGGCCACTGCCGTCCAGCCCCGACACACACTCCCGGCCACTCCCGGCCACTTCCGGCCAGCCCACACACACACTACAGGCCACTCCCGGCCAGCCCACACACACACTCCCGGCCAGTCGACACACTCACTACAGGCCAATCCCGGCCAGCCCACACACACACCCCAGGACACTCCCGGCCAGCCAACACACACACTTCAGGCCACTCCCGGCCAGCCCACACACACTTGAGGCCACTCCTGGCCAGGTTACAAACACAGTCCAGGCCACTCCCGGGCAGCCCACACACGGACTCCAAACCAGGCCACTCCCGGCCAGCAAACACACACACTCCAGGCCGCTCCCGACCAGCCCACACACACTTCAGGCCAGGCCAATCCCGGCCAGCACAAACACGCACTCCAAACCACTCCCGGCCAGCCCAAACACACACTCCAGGCCAGGCCACTCCCGGCCAGCCCACACACACACTCCAGGCCAGGCCACTCCCGGCCAGCCCACACACACACACCAGGCCACTCACTGCCAGCTCACACACACACTCCAGGCCACTCTCGACCAGCCCACACACACACTCCAGGCCACTCCCGGCCATCCCACACACACACTCCAGGCCACTCGCGCCAGCCCACACACACACTCCAGGCCAGGCCACTCCCGGCCATCCCACAAACACACTCCTGGCCACTCCCGGCCAGCCCACACGCACACTCCAGGCCACACCCGGCCAGCCCACACAGACACTCCAGGCCACTCCCGGCCAGCCTACACACACTCCATGTCACTCCCGGCCATCCCCCACACACACTCCAGGCCACTCCCGGCCAGACCACACACACTCCAGGCCAGGCCACTCCCGGCCAGCCCACACGCACACTCCAGGTCACTCCCGGCCATCCCACACACACACTCCAGGCCAGGCCACTCCCGGCCAGCCCCCACACATACTCCAGGCCAGGCCATTTCCTGTCAGCCCACACACACACTCCGGCCACTCCCGGCCCATCCCGGCCAGCCCACACACACACTGCAGGTCGCTCTCAGCCAGCCCACAAACACACTCCAGGCCACTCCCGGCCAGCCCACACGCACACTCCAGGCCACTCCCGGCCAGCCCACACACACACTCCAGGCAACTCCCGGCCATCCCACACACACACTCCAGGCCACTCCCGGCCAGCCCACACACACTCCAGGCCAGGCCACTCCCGGCCAGCACACACACACACACTGCAGGTCGCTCTCAGCCAGCCCACAAACACACTCCAGGCCACTCCCGGCCAGCCCACACACACACTCCAGGCCACTCCCGGCCAGCCCACACACACACTCCAGGCCACTCCCTGCCAGCCCACACACACACTCCAGGCCAGGCCACTCCTGGCCAGCCCACACACACACTCCAGCCCACTCCTGGCCAGCCACGCACACACTCCAGGCCACTCCCTGCCAGCCCACACACACACTCCAGGCCAGGCCACTCCTGGCCAGCCCACACACACACTCCAGCCCACTCCTGGCCAGCCACAGACACACTCCAGCCCACTCCTGGCCAGCCACGCACACACTCCCGGCCACTCCCGGCCAGGCCACACACACACTCCAGGCCACTCACTGGCAGCCCACACACACACTCCAGGCCACTCCCGACCAGACCACACACACACTCCAGGCCACTCCCGACCAGCACACACACACACTCCAGGCCACTCCCGCCAGCCAACACACACATTTGAGGCCACTCGCGGCCAGCCCACACACACACTCCAGGCCACTCCCGCCAGCCAACACACATACTTGAGGCCACTCCCGGCCAGCCCACAAACACATTCTAGGCCAGGCCACTCCACGGTAGCCCACACACGCACTCCAGGCCGCCCACACACACACTTGAGGCCACTCCCGATCAGCCCACGTTCACACTCCAGGCCAGGCAACTCCCGGCCAGCCCACACACACACTCCAGGCCACTCCCGGCTAGCCCACACTCACACTCCCGGCAACTCCCGGCCAGCCCACACAAACACTCCCGGCCACTCCCGGCCAGCCCACACACACACTCTAGGCCACTCCCGGCCAGCCCACTAACACACTCCAGGCCACACCCGGCCAGCCTCCACACACACTCCAGGCCAGGCCACTCCCCGCCAGCCCACACACACACTTGTGGCCACTCCCGACCAGCCCACACACACACTCCAGGCCAGGCCACTTCCTGCCAGCCGAGACACAAACTCCCGGCCACTCCCGGCCAGCCCACACACACACTCTAGGCCACTCCCGGCTAGCCCACACACACACTCCAGGCCACACCCGGCCAGCCCTCACACACACACCATGCCACTCCCGACAAGCCCACACACACACTCCAGGCAACGCCACTCCCGGCCAGACCACACGCATACTCCAGGCCAGGCCAGTCCCGGCCAGCCCACACCCACACTCCAGGCCACTCCCGGCCAGCCCGCACACACACTCCAGGCCACTCCCGGCCAGCCCACACACACAGCAAAGACTCTCCTGTCCAGGCCATCAATACACTCCAGGCCACACCCGGCCAGTCCACACACACACTCCAGGCCACTCGCGGCCAGGCAATATACACACTCCAGGCCAGGCCACTCCCGGCCAGCCCACACACATACTCCAGGCCACTCCCGACCAGACCACACACACACACTCCAGGTCAGGCCACTCCCGGCCAGCCCACACACACACACTCCAGGCCACTCCAGATCAGCCCACACACACACACTCCAGGCCCCTTCCGGTCAGCCCACACACACACTCCAGGCCAGGACACTCCCCGCCAGCGCAAATACAATGCCACTCCCAGCCTCCCACACACACACTCCAGGCCACTCCCGGCCATGTCACAGACACACAAACTCCAGGCCACTCCCGGCCAGCCCCAACACACACACTCCAGGCCACTGCCGTCCAGCCCCGACACACACTCCCGGCCACTCCCGGCCACTTCCGGCCAGCCCACACACACACTACAGGCCACTCCCGGCCAGCCCACACACACACTCCCGGCCAGTCGACACACTCACTACAGGCCAATCCCGGCCAGCCCACACACACACCCCAGGACACTCCCGGCCAGCCCACACACACTTGAGGCCACTCCTGGCCAGGTTACAAACACAGTCCAGGCCACTCCCGGGCAGCCCACACACGGACTCCAAACCAGGCCACTCCCGGCCAGCAAACACACACACTCCAGGCCACTCTCGACCAGCCCACACACACACTCCAGGCCACTCCCGGCCATCCCACACACACACTCCAGGCCACTCCCGCCAGCCCACACACACACTCCAGGCCAGGCCACTCCCGGCCATCCCACAAACACACTCCTGGCCACTCCCGGCCAGCCCACACGCACACTCCAGGCCACTCTCGGCCAGCCCACACAGACACTCCAGGCCACTCCCGGCCAGCCCACACACACTCCATGTCACTCCCGGCCATCCCACACACACACTCCAGGTCACTCCCGGCCATCCCACACACACACTCCAGGCCAGGCCACTCCCGGCCAGCCCCCACACATACTCCAGGCCAGGCCATTTCCTGTCAGCCCACACACACACTCCGGCCACTCCCGGCCCATCCCGGCCAGCCCACACACACACTGCAGGTCGCTCTCAGCCAGCCCACAAACACACTCCAGGCCACTCCCGGCCAGCCCACACGCACACTCCAGGCCACTCCCGGCCAGCCCACACACACACTCCAGGCCACTCCCGGCCATCCCACACACACACTCCAGGCCACTCCCGGCCAGCCCACACACACTCCAGGCCAGGCCACTCCCGGCCAGCACACACACACACACTGCAGGTCGCTCTCAGCCAGCCCACAAACACACTCCAGGCCACTCCCGGCCAGCCCACACACACACTCCAGGCCACTCCCGGCCAGCCCACACACACACTCCAGGCCACTCCCTGCCAGCCCACACACACACTCCAGGCCAGGCCACTCCTGGCCAGCCCACACACACACTCCAGCCCACTCCTGGCCAGCCACGCACACACTCCAGGCCACTCCCTGCCAGCCCACACACACACTCCAGGCCAGGCCACTCCTGGCCAGCCCACACACACACTCCAGCCCACTCCTGGCCAGCCACACACACACTCCAGCCCACTCCTGGCCAGCCACGCACACACTCCCGGCCACTCCCGGCCAGGCCACACACACACTCCAGGCCACTCACTGGCAGCCCACACACACACTCCAGGCCACTCCCGACCAGACCACACACACACTCCAGGCCACTCCCGACCAGCACACACACACACTCCAGGCCACTCCCGCCAGCCAACACACACATTTGAGGCCACTCGCGGCCAGCCCACACACACACTCCAGGCCACTCCCGCCAGCCAACACACATACTTGAGGCCACTCCCGGCCAGCCCACAAACACATTCTAGGCCAGGCCACTCCACGGTAGCCCACACACGCACTCCAGGCCGCCCACACACACACTTGAGGCCACTCCCGATCAGCCCACGTTCACACTCCAGGCCAGGCAACTCCCGGCCAGCCCACACACACACTCCAGGCCACTCCCGGCTAGCCCACACTCACACTCCCGGCAACTCCCGGCCAGCCCACACAAACACTCCCGGCCACTCCCGGCCAGCCCACACACACACTCTAGGCCACTCCCGGCCAGCCCACTAACACACTCCAGGCCACACCCGGCCAGCCTCCACACACACTCCAGGCCAGGCCACTCCCCGCCAGCCCACACACACACTTGTGGCCACTCCCGACCAGCCCACACACACACTCCAGGCCAGGCCACTTCCTGCCAGCCGAGACACAAACTCCCGGCCACTCCCGGCCAGCCCACACACACACTCTAGGCCACTCCCGGCTAGCCCACACACACACTCCAGGCCACACCCGGCCAGCCCTCACACACACACCATGCCACTCCCGACAAGCCCACACACACACTCCAGGCAACGCCACTCCCGGCCAGACCACACGCATACTCCAGGCCAGGCCAGTCCCGGCCAGCCCACACCCACACTCCAGGCCACTCCCGGCCAGCCCGCACACACACTCCAGGCCACTCCCGGCCAGCCCACACACACAGCCAAGACTCTCCTGTCCAGGCCATCAATACACTCCAGGCCACACCCGGCCAGTCCACACACACACTCCAGGCCACTCGCGGCCAGGCAATATACACACTCCAGGCCAGGCCACTCCCGGCCAGCCCACACACATACTCCAGGCCACTCCCGACCAGACCACACACACACACTCCAGGTCAGGCCACTCCCGGCCAGCCCACACACACACACTCCAGGCCACTCCAGATCAGCCCACACACACACACTCCAGGCCCCTTCCGGTCAGCCCACACACACACTCCAGGCCAGGACACTCCCCGCCAGCGCAAATACAATGCCACTCCCAGCCTCCCACACACACACTCCAGGCCACTCCCGGCCATGTCACAGACACACAAACTCCAGGCCACTCCCGGCCAGCCCCAACACACACACTCCAGGCCACTGCCGTCCAGCCCCGACACACACTCCCGGCCACTCCCGGCCACTTCCGGCCAGCCCACACACACACTACAGGCCACTCCCGGCCAGCCCACACACACACTCCCGGCCAGTCGACACACTCACTACAGGCCAATCCCGGCCAGCCCACACACACACCCCAGGACACTCCCGGCCAGCCCACACACACTTGAGGCCACTCCTGGCCAGGTTACAAACACAGTCCAGGCCACTCCCGGGCAGCCCACACACGGACTCCAAACCAGGCCACTCCCGGCCAGCAAACACACACACTCCAGGCCACTCTCGACCAGCCCACACACACACTCCAGGCCACTCCCGGCCATCCCACACACACACTCCAGGCCACTCCCGCCAGCCCACACACACACTCCAGGCCAGGCCACTCCCGGCCATCCCACAAACACACTCCTGGCCACTCCCGGCCAGCCCACACGCACACTCCAGGCCACTCTCGGCCAGCCCACACAGACACTCCAGGCCACTCCCGGCCAGCCCACACACACTCCATGTCACTCCCGGCCATCCCACACACACACTCCAGGTCACTCCCGGCCATCCCACACACACACTCCAGGCCAGGCCACTCCCGGCCAGCCCCCACACATACTCCAGGCCAGGCCATTTCCTGTCAGCCCACACACACACTCCGGCCACTCCCGGCCCATCCCGGCCAGCCTACACACACACTGCAGGTCGCTCTCAGCCAGCCCACAAACACACTCCAGGCCACTCCCGGCCAGCCCACACGCACACTCCAGGCCACTCCCGGCCAGCCCACACACACACTCCAGGCCACTCCCGGCCATCCCACACACACACTCCAGGCCACTCCCGGCCAGCCCACACACACTCCAGGCCAGGCCAATCCCGGCCAGCACACACACACACACTCCAGGCCACTCCCGGCCAGCCCACACGCACACTCCAGGTCACTCCCGGCCATCCCACACACACACTCCAGGCCAGGCCACTCCCGGCCAGCACCCACACATACTCCAGGCCAGGCCATTTCCTGTCAGCCCACACACACAATCCCGGCCACTCCCGGCCCATCCCGGCCAGCCCACACACACACTGCAGGTCGCTCTCAGCCAGCCCACAAACACACTCCAGGCCAGTCCCGGCCAGCCCACACACACACTCCAGGCCACTCCCGGCCAGCCCACACACACACTCCAGGCCACTCCCTGCCAGCCCACACACACACTCCAGGCCAGGCCACTCCTGGCCAGCCCACACACACACTCCAGCCCACTCCTGGCCAGCCACGCACACACTCCAGGCCACTCCCTGCCAGCCCACACGCACACTCCCGGCCACTCCCGGCCAGGCCACACACACACTCCAGGCCACTCACTGGCAGCCCACACACACTCCAGGCCACTCCCGACCAGACCACACACACACTCCAGGCCACTCACTGGCAGCCCACACACACACTCCAGGCCACTCACTGGCAGCCCACACACACACTCCAGGCCACTCCCGACCAGACCACACACACACTCCAGGCCACTCCCGACCAGCACATACACACACTCCAGGCCACTCCCGCCAGCCAACACACACATTTGAGGCCACTCGCGGCCAGCCCACACACACACTCCAGGCCACTCCCGCCAGCCAACACACATACTTGAGGCCACTCCCGGCCAGCCCACAAACACATTCCAGGCCAGGCCACTCCACGCTAGCCCACACACGCACTCCAGGCCGCCCACACACACACTTGAGGCCACTCCCGATCAGCCCACGTTCACACTCCAGGCCAGGCCACTCCCGGCCAACCCACACACACACTCCAGGCCACTCCCGGCTAGCCCACACTCACACTCCCGGCAACTCCCGGCCAGCCCACAAAAACACTCCCGGCCAATCCCGGCCAGCCCACACACACACTCTAGGCCACTCCCGGCCAGCCCACTAACACACTCCAGGCCACACCCGGCCAGCCTCCACACACACTCCAGGCCAGGCCACTCCCCGCCAGCCCACACACACACTTGAGGCCACTCCCGACCAGCCCACACACACACTCCAGGCCAGGCCACTTCCTGCCAGCCGAGACACAAACTCCCGGCCACTCCCGGCCAGCCCACACACACACTCTAGGCCACTCCCGGCTAGCCCACACACACACTCCAGGCCACACCCGGCCAGCCCTCACACACACACCATGCCACTCCCGACAAGCCCACACACACACTTCAGGCAACGCCACTCCCGGCCAGACCACACGCATACTCCAGGCCAGGCCAGTCCCGGCCAGCCCACACCCACACTCCAGGCCACTCCCGGCCAGCCCGCACACACACTCCAGGCCACTCCCGGCCAGCCCACACACACAGCCAAGACTCTCCTGTCCAGGCCATCAATACACTCCAGGCCACACCCGGCCAGTCCACACACACACTCCAGGCCACTCGCGGCCAGGCAATATACACACTCCAGGCCAGGCCACTCCCGGCCAGCCCACACACATACTCCAGGCCACTCCCGACCAGACCACACACACACACTCCAGGTCAGGCCACTCCCGGCCAGCCCACACACACACACTCCAGGCCACTCCAGATCAGCCCACACACACACACTCCAGGCCCCTTCCGGTCAGCCCACACACACACTCCAGGCCAGGACACTCCCCGCCAGCGCAAATACAATGCCACTCCCAGCCTCCCACACACACACTCCAGGCCACTCCCGGCCATGTCACAGACACACAAACTCCAGGCCAATCCCGGCCAGCCCCAACACACACACTCCAGGCCACTGCCGTCCAGCCCCGACACACACTCCCGGCCACTCCCGGCCACTTCCGGCCAGCCCACACACACACTACAGGCCACTCCCGGCCAGCCCACACACACACTCCCGGCCAGTCGACACACTCACTACAGGCCAATCCCGGCCAGCCCACACACACACCCCAGGACACTCCCGGCCAGCCCACACACACTTGAGGCCACTCCTGGCCAGGTTACAAACACAGTCCAGGCCACTCCCGGGCAGCCCACACACGGACTCCAAACCAGGCCACTCCCGGCCAGCAAACACACACACTCCAGGCCGCTCCCGACCAGCCCACACACACTTCAGGCCAGGCCACTCCCGGCCAGCACACACACGCACTCCAAACCACTCCCGGCCAGCCCAAACTCACACTCCAGGCCAGGCCACTCCCGGCCATCCCACACACACACACCAGGCCACTCCCGGCCAGCCCACACACACACTCCAGGCCAGGCCACTCCCGGCCAGCCCACACACTCACACCAGGCCACTCACTGCCAGCTCACACACACACTCCAGGCCACTCTCGACCAGCCCACACACACACTCCAGGCCACTCCCGCCAGCCCACACACACACTCCAGGCCAGGCCACTCCCGGCCAGCGCACACACACTCTCCAGGCCAGTACCGTCCAGCCGAGACACACACTCCCGGCCACTCCCGGCCAGCCCACACACAGAATCTAGGCCACTCCCGGCCAGCCCACAAACACACTGCAGGCCACACCCGGCCAGCCCTCACACACACTACATGCCACTCCCGACAAGGACACACACACACTGCAGGCCACTCACTGGCAGCCCACAAACACACTCCAGGCCACTCCCGACCAGATCACACACACACTCCAGGCCACACCCGGCCAGCCCACACACACACTCCAGGTCAGGCCACCCCGGCCAGCCCACACACATACTCCAGGCCACTCACGACCAGCACACACACACGGCAGGCCACACCCGGCCAGCCCACACACACACTCCAGGCCACTCCCGGCCAGCCCACACACACACTCCAGGTCAGGCCACCCCCGGCCAGCCCACACACATACTCCAGGCCACTCACGACCAGCACACACACACACTCTAGGCCACTCCCGGCCAGACCACACACGCACTCCAGGCTACTCCCGGCCAGCCCACGCACGTACTCCAGGTCCGGCCACCCCCGGCCAGCCCACACACACACTCCAGGCCACTCCCGCCAGCCCACACACACACTTGTGGCCACTCCCGGCCAGCCCACAGACACACTCCAGGCCACTCACTGCCAGCCCACACACACACTCCAGGCCACTTCCGGCCAGCCCACACACACCCTCCCGGAAACTCCCGGCCAGGCCACACACACACTCCAGGTCAGTCCACTCCCGGCCAGCCCACACACACACTCCAGGCAACGCCACTCCCGGCCAGCCCACACACACACTCCAGGCCACTCCCGGCCAGCCCACACACACACTCCAGGCCACTCCCGGCCAGCCCACACACACACTCCAGGCCACTCCCGGCCAGCCCACGCACACCCTCCAGGCCACTTCCGGCCAGCCCACACACACACTCCCGGCCACTCCCGGCCAGGCCACACACACACTCCAGGCCACTCCCGACCAGACCACACACACACTCCAGGCCACTCCGGACCAGCACACACACACACACTCCAGGCCACTCCCGCCAGCCAACACACACACTTGAGGCCACTCTCGGCCAGCCCTCACACACACTCCCGGCCACTCCCGGCCAGGCCACACACACACTCCAGGCCACTCCCGACCAGACCACACACACACTCCAGGCCACTCCCGACCAGCACACACACACACACTCCAGGCCACTCCCGGCCAGCCCACACACACACTCCAGGCCACTCCTGGCTAGCCCACGCACACACTCCAGGCCACATCCGGCCAGCCCACACACACACTCCCGGCCACTCCCGGCCAGCCCACACACACACTCCCGGCCACTCCCGGCTAGGCCACACACACACTCCAGGCCACTCCCGACCAGACCACACACACACTCCAGGACACTCCCGACCAGCACACACACACACACTCCAGGCCACTCCCAGCCAGCCCACACGGACACTCCCGGTCCCTCCCGACCAGCCCACACACACACTCCAGGCCACTCCCGGCCAGCCCACACACACACTCCAGGCCACTTCCGGCCAGCCCACACGCACACTCCCGGCCAGGCCACACACACACTCCAGGCCACTCCCGACCAGACCACACACACATACTCCAGGTCAGGCCACCTCCGGCCAGTCCACACACACACACTCCAGGCCACTCTCGACCAGCACACACACACACACTTGAGGCCACCCCCGGCCAGCACACACACATACTACAGGTCAGGCCACTCCCCGCCAGCCCACACACACACTCCAGGCCAGGCCACTCCCCGCCAGCCCACACACGTACTCCAGGCCACCCACAAACACACTCCAGGCCACACCCGACCAGCCCTCACACAAACTCCATGCCACTCCCGACAAGGCCACACACACACTCCAGGCAACGTCACTCCCGGCCAGATCACACGCACACTCCAGGCCAGGCCACTTTCGGCCAGCCCACACACACACTCCAGGCCACTCCCGTCCAGCCCACACACACACTCCAGGCCACTCCCGGCCAGCCCACACACACATTGAGACCTCTCCTGGCCAGGCCATAAATACACTCCAGTCCACTCCCGGCCAGCCCACACACACTCCGGGACAGGCCACTCCCGGCCAGCACACCGACTCCAGGCCACTCCCAGCCAGCCCCCACACCCACTCCAGGCCACTCCCGGCCAGCCCACACGGACACTCCCGGCCCCTCCCGGACAGCCCACACACACACTCCCGGCCCCTCCCGGCCAGCCCACACACACTCCGGGCCAGGCCACTCCACGCCAGCACACACACTCCAGGCCACTCCCGGCCAGCCCACACGCACACTCCAGGTTACCCCCGGCCAGCCCACACACACACTCCAGGTCACTCCCGGCCAGCCCACACACACACTCCAGTCCACTCCCGGACAGCCCCCACACACACTCCAGTCCACTCGCGGACAGCCCCCACACACACTACAGGCCAGGCCACTTCCTGCCAGCCAACACACACACTTCAGGCCACTCCCGGCCAGCCCACACACAAACACCAGGCCTCTCCCGGCCAGCCCAAACGGACACTCCCGGCCCCTCCCGGCCAGCCCACACACACACTCCAGGCCACTCCCGGCCAGCCCACACACACACTCCAGGGCCACTCCCTGCCAGCCCACACACACACTCCAGGCCACTCCCAGCCAGCCCACACACTCACTCCAGAGCCACTCCCGGCCAGCCCACACACACGCTCAAGGTCGCTCTCGGCCAGCCCGCACACACACTCCAGGCCACTCCTGGCCAGCCCACACACACACTCAAGGTCGCTCTCGGCCAGCCCGCACACACACTCCAGGCCACTCCCGGCCAGCCCACACACACACTCCAGGCCACTTCCAGCCAGCCCACACACTCACTCCAGAGCCACTCCCGGCCAGCCCACACACACACTCAAGGTCGCTCTCGGCCAGCCCACACACACACTCCAGGGCCACTCCCGGCCAGCCCACACACACACTCCAGGCCACTCTCAGCCAGCCCACACACTCACTCCAGAGCCACTCCCGGCCAGCCCACACACACACTCCAGGCCACTTCCGGCCAGCCCACATGCACACTCCAGTCCAGGCCACTCCCGGCCAGCCCACACACACTCTCCCGGCCAGGCCACACACACACTCCAGGCCAGGCCACTCCCGACCAGCCCACACACACACTCCAGGCCACTCACTGGCAGCCCAAACACACATTCCAGGCCACTCCCGGCAAGCCCACACACACACTCCAGGCCACTCCCGACCAGCACACACACACACTCCAGGCCACTCCCGGCAAGCCCACACACACACTCCAGGCCACTCCCGACCAGCACTCACACACACACACTCCAGGCCACTCCCGGCCAGCCCACACACACATCCAGGCCTCTCCTGGCCAGGCCATAAATACACTCCAGTCCACTCCCGGACAGCCCACACACACTCCGGGCCAGGCCACTCCCGGCCAGCACACACACTACAGGCCACTCCCGGCCAGCCCACACACCCACTCTAGGCCAGCCCACTTCCTGCCAGCCCACACACATACTCCCGGCCACTCCCGGCCAGCCCACACACCGACTCCAGGCCACTCCCGGCCAGCCCACACACCCACCAGGCCACTCCAGGCCACTCCCGGCCAGCCCACACACACACTCCCGGCCACTCCCGGCCAGCCCACACACACACTCCCGGCCCCTCCCGGCCAGCACACACACCCACTCCAGGCCACTCCCGGCCAGCCCACACGGACACACCCGGCCCCTCCCGGCCAGCCCACACACACACTCCAGGCCACTCCCGGCCAGCCCACACACACACTCCTGGCCCCTCCCGGCCAGCCCACACACACACTCCCGGCCCCTCCCGGCCAGCCCACACACACTCCGGGCCAGGCCACTCCACGCCAGCCCACACACACACTCCAGGCCACCTCTGGCCAGCCCACACGCACATTCAAGGTTACCCCCGGCCAGCCCACACACACACTCCATGTCAGGCCACTCCCGGCCAGCCCCCACACACACTCCAGGCCAGGCCACTTCCTGCCAGCCAACACACACACTCCAGGCCACTCACGGCCAGCCCGCACACACGCCCAGGCCACTCCCGGCCAGCACACACACAAACTCCAGGCCACTCCCGGCCAGCCCACACGGACACTCCCGTCCCCTCCCGGCCAGCCCACACACACACTCCCGGCCCCTCCCGGCCAGCCCACACACACTCCGGGCCAGGCCACTCCACGCCAGCACACACACTCCTGGCCACTCCCGGCCAGCCCACACACACACTCCAGGCCACTCCCGGCCAGCCCACACACACACACTCCAGGGCCACTCCCTGCCAGCCCACACACACACTCCAGGGCCACTCCCGGCCAGCCCACACACACACTCCAGGCCACTCCCAGCCAGCCCACACACACACTCAAGATCGCTCTCGGCCAGCCCCCACACACACTCCAGGGCCACTCCCGGCCAGCCCACACACACACTCCAGGCCACTCCCAGCCAGCCCACACACTCACTCCAGAGCCACTCCCGGCCAGACCACACACACACTCAAGATCGCTCTCGGCCAGCCCCCACACACACTCCAGGGCCACTCCCGGCCAGCCCACACACACACTCCAGGCCACTCCCGGCCAGCCCACACACTCACTCCAGAGCCATTCCCGGCCAGCCCACACACACACTCAAGGTCGCTCTCGGCCAGCCCGCACACACACTCCAGGCCACTCCCGGCCAGCCCACACACACACTCCAGGCCACTCCCAGCCAGCCCACACACTCACTCCAGAGCCACTCCCGGCCAGCCCACACACACACTCAAGGTCGCTCTCGGCCAGCCCGCACACACACTCCAGGCCACTCCCGGCCAGCCCACACACACAGCCAAACCTCTCCTGGCCAGGCCATAAATACACTCCAGGCCACTCCCGGCCAGTCCACACACACTCCAGGCCACTCACGGCCAGGCCATAGACACACTCCAGGCCAGGCCACTCCCGGCCAGCCCACACACACACTCCTGGCCACTCCCGGCCAGCCCACACACTCACACCAGGCCAGGCCACTCCCGGCCAGCCCAAAAACACACTCCAGGCCACTCCCGGCCAGCCCACACACACACTCCAGGCCACTCCCGGCCATCCCACACACACACACTCTAGGCCACTCCCGGCCAGTCCACAAACAGACTCCAGGCCACACCCGGCCAGCCCACACACACACTCCATGCCACTCCCGACAAGGCCACACGCACACTCCAGGCAACGCCACTCCCGGCCAGACCACACACACACTCCAGGCCAGGCCACTTTCGGCCAGACCACACACACACACTCCCGGCCACTCCAGGCCAGACCACACACACTCTACAGGCCACTCCCGGCCAGCCCACACACACACTCCCGGCCAGTCGACACACTCACTACAGGCCAATCCGGGCCAGCCCACACACACACCCCAGGACACACCCGGCCAGCCAACACACATACTCCAGGCCACTCCCGGCCAGCCCACACACACTCCAGGCCACTCCTGGCCAGGTTACATACACAGTCCAGGCCACTCCCGGGCAGCCCACACACGCACTCCAGGCCAGGCCACTCCCGGCCAGCCCACACACACTCCAGGCCACCCCTGGCCAGGTTACATACACAGTCCAGGCCACTCCCGGGCAGCCCACACACGCACTCCAGGCCAGGCCACTCCCGGCCAGCACACATACACACTCCAGGCCGCTCCCGGCCAGCCCACACACACTCCATGCCAGGCAACTCCCGGCCAGCACACACACACACACTCCAAACCACTCCCGGCCAGCCCATACACACACTCCAGGCCAGGCCACTCCCGGCCATCCCACACACACACTCCAGGCCACTCCCGGCCAGCCCACACACACACTCCAGGCCAGGCCACTCCCGGCCAGCCCACACACACACTCCAGGCCACTCACTGCCAGCCCACACACACACACACAAGGCTACTCCCGACCAGCACACACACACACCCCAGGCCACTCCCGCCAGCCCACACACAGACTCCAGGCCAGGCCACTCCCGGCCAGCCCACACACACTCTCCAGGCCACTCCCGTCCAGCCGAGACACACACTCCCGGCCACTCCCGGCCAGCCCACACACAGACCCTAGGCCACTCCCGGCCAGCCCACAAACACTCTGCAGGCCACTCCCGGCCAGCCATCAAACACACTACATGCCACTGCCGACAAGGACACACACACACTCCAGGCCACTCACTGGCAGCCCACACACACAATCGAGTCCACTCCCGGCCAGACCACACACACACTCCAGGCCACTCCCGACCAGACCACACACACACTCAAGGCCACTCGCGGCCAGACCACACACGCACTCAAGGCCACTCCCGGCCAGACCACACACACACTCCAGGCTACTCCCGTCAGCCCACGCACGTACTCCAGGTCAGGCCACAACCGGACAGCCCACACACACTCCAGGCCACTCCCTGCCAGCACACACACACACTCCAGGCCAGGCCACTCCTGGCCAGCCCACACACACACTCCAGCCCACTCCTGGCCAGCCACGCACACACTCCAGGCCACTCCCTGCCAGCCCACACGCACACTCCCGGCCACTCCCGGCCAGGCCACACACACACTCCAGGCCACTCCCGACCAGCACACACACACACTCCAGGCCACTCCCGCCAGCCAACACACACATTTGAGGCCACTCGCGGCCAGCCCACACACACACTCCAGGCCACTCCCGCCAGTCAACACACATACTTGAGGCCACTCCCGGCCAGCCCACAAACACATTCCAGGCCAGGCCACTCCACGCTAGCCCACACACGCACTCCAGGCCGCCCACACACACACTTGAGGCCACTCCCGATCAGCCCACGTTCACACTCCAGGCCAGGCCACTCCCGGCCAGCCCACACACACACTCCAGGCCACTCCCGGCTAGCCCACACTCACACTCCCGGCAACTCCCGGCCAGCCCACACAAACACTCCCGGCCAATCCCGGCCAGCCCACACACACACTCTAGGCCACTCCCGGCCAGCCCACTAACACACTCCAGGCCACACCCGGCCAGCCTCCACACACACTCCAGGCCAGGCCACTCCCCGCCAGCCCACACACACACTTGAGGCCACTCCCGACCAGCCCACACACACACTCCAGGCCAGGCCACTTCCTGCCAGCCGAGACACAAACTCCCGGCCACTCCCGGCCAGCCCACACACACACTCTAGGCCACTCCCGGCTAGCCCACACACACACTCCAGGCCACACCCGGCCAGCCCTCACACACACACCATGCCACTCCCGACAAGCCCACACACACACTTCAGGCAACGCCACTCCCGGCCAGACCACACGCATACTCCAGGCCAGGCCAGTCCCGGCCAGCCCACACCCACACTCCAGGCCACTCCCGGCCAGCCCGCACACACACTCCAGGCCACTCCCGGCCAGCCCACACACACAGCCAAGACTCTCCTGTCCAGGCCATCAATACACTCCAGGCCACACCCGGCCAGTCCACACACACACTCCAGGCCACTCGCGGCCAGGCAATATACACACTCCAGGCCAGGCCACTCCCGGCCAGCCCACACACATACTCCAGGCCACTCCCGACCAGACCACACACACACACTCCAGGTCAGGCCACTCCCGGCCAGCCCACACACACACACTCCAGGCCACTCCAGATCAGCCCACACACACACACTCCAGGCCCCTTCCGGTCAGCCCACACACACACTCCAGGCCAGGACACTCCCCGCCAGCGCAAATACAATGCCACTCCCAGCCTCCCACACACACACTCCAGGCCACTCCCGGCCATGTCACAGACACACAAACTCCAGGCCACTCCCGGCCAGCCCCAACACACACACTCCAGGCCACTGCCGTCCAGCCCCGACACACACTCCCGGCCACTCCCGGCCACTTCCGGCCAGCCCACACACACACTACAGGCCACTCCCGGCCAGCCCACACACACACTCCCGGCCAGTCGACACACTCACTACAGGCCAATCCCGGCCAGCCCACACACACACACCAGGACACTCCCGGCCAGCCCACACACACTTGAGGCCACTCCTGGCCAGGTTACAAACACAGTCCAGGCCACTCCCGGGCAGCCCACACACGGACTCCAAACCAGGCCACTCCCGGCCAGCAAACACACACACTCCAGGCCGCTCCCGACCAGCCCACACACACTTCAGGCCAGGCCACTCCCGGCCAGCACACACACGCACTCCAAACCACTCCCGGCCAGCCCAAACACACACTCCAGGCCAGGCCACTCCCGGCCATCCCACACACACACACCAGGCCACTCCCGGCCAGCCCACACACACACTCCAGGCCAGGCCACTCCCGGCCAGCCCACACACACACACCAGGCCACTCACTGCCAGCTCACACACACACTCCAGGCCACTCTCGACCAGCCTACACACACACTCCAGGCCACTCCCGGCCATCCCACACACACACTCCAGGCCACTCCCGCCAGCCCACACACACACTCCAGGCCAGGCCACTCCCGGCCAGCGCACACACACTCTCCAGGCCAGTACCGTCCAGCCGAGACACACACTCCCGGCCACTCCCGGCCAGCCCACACACAGAATCGAGGCCACTCCCGGCCAGCCCACAAACACACTGCAGGCCACACCCGGCCAGCCCTCACACACACTACATGCCACTCCCGACAAGGACACACACACACTGCAGGCCACTCACTGGCAGCCCACAAACACACTCCAGGCCACTCCCGACCAGATCACACACACACTCCAGGCCACACCCGGCCAGCCCACACACACTCTCCAGGTCAGGCCACCCCGGCCAGCCCACACACATACTCCAGGCCACTCACGACCAGCACACACACACGGCAGGCCACACCCGGCCAGCCCACACACACACTCCAGGCCACTCCCGGCCAGCCCACACACACTCCAGGTCAGGCCACCCCCGGCCAGCCCACACACATACTCCAGGCCACTCACGACCAGCACACACACACACTCTAGGCCACTCCCGGCCAGACCACACACGCACTCCAGGCTACTCCCGGCCAGCCCACGCACGTACTCCAGGTCCGGCCACCCCCGGCCAGCCCACACACACACTCCAGGCCACTCCCGCCAGCCCACACACACACTTGTGGCCACTCCCGGCCAGCCCACAGACACACTCCAGGCCACTCACTGCCAGCCCACACACACACTCCAGGCCACTTCCGGCCAGCCCACACACACCCTCCCGGAAACTCCCGGCCAGGCCACACACACACTCCAGGTCAGTCCACTCCCGGCCAGCCCACACACACACTCCAGGCAACGCCACTCCCGGCCAGCCCACACACACACTCCAGGCCACTCCCGGCCAGCCCACACACACACTCCAGGCCACTCCCGGCCAGCCCACACACACACTCCAGGCCACTCCCGGCCAGCCCACGCACACCCTCCAGGCCACTTCCGGCCAGCCCACACACACACTCCAGGCCACTCCCGGCCAGCCCACGCACACCCTCCAGGCCACTCCCGGCCAGCACACACACACACACTCCAGGCCACTCCCGCCAGCCAACACACACACTTGAGGCCACTCTCGGCCAGCCCTCACACACACTCCCGGCCACTCCCGGCCAGGCCACACACACACTCCAGGCCACTCCCGACCAGACCACACACACACTCCAGGCCACTCCCGACCAGCACACACACACACACTCCAGGCCACTCCCGGCCAGCCCACACACACACTCCAGGCCACTCCTGGCTAGCCCACGCACACACTCCAGGCCACATCCGGCCAGCCCACACACACACTCCCGGCCACTCCCGGCTAGGCCACACAAACACTCCAGGCCACTCCCGACCAGACCACACACACACTCCAGGCCACTCCCGACCAGCACACACACACACACTCCAGGCCACTCCCGCCAGCCAACACACACACTTGAGGCCACTCTCGGCCAGCCCTCACACACACTCCCGGCCACTCCCGGCCAGGCCACACACACACTCCAGGCCACTCCCGACCAGACCACACACACACTCCAGGCCACTCCCGACCAGCACACACACACACACTCCAGGCCACTCCCGGCCAGCCCACACACACACTCCAGGCCACTCCTGGCTAGCCCACGCACACACTCCAGGCCACATCCGGCCAGCCCACACACACACTCCCGGCCACTCCCGGCTAGGCCACACAAACACTCCAGGCCACTCCCGACCAGACCACACACACACTCCAGGACACTCCCGACCAGCACACACACACACACTCCAGGCCACTCCCAGCCAGCCCACACGGACACTCCCGGTCCCTCCCGACCAGCCCACACACACACTCCAGGCCACTCCCGGCCAGCCCACACACACACTCCAGGCCACTTCCGGCCAGCCCACACGCACACTCCCGGCCAGGCCACACACACACTCCAGGCCACTCCCGACCAGACCACACACACATACTCCAGGTCAGGCCACCTCCGGCCAGTCCACACACACACACTCCAGGCCACTCTCGACCAGCACACACACACACACTTGAGGCCACCCCCGGCCAGCACACACACATACTACAGGTCAGGCCACTCCCCGCCAGCCCACACACACACTCCAGGCCAGGCCACTCCCCGCCAGCCCACACACGTACTCCAGGCCACCCACAAACACACTCCAGGCCACACCCGACCAGCCCTCACACAAACTCCATGCCACTCCCGACAAGGCCACACACACACTCCAGGCAACGCCACTCCCGGCCAGATCACACGCACACTCCAGGCCAGGCCACTTTCGGCCAGCCCACACACACACTCCAGGCCACTCCCGTCCAGCCCACACACACACTCCAGGCCACTCCCGGCCAGCCCACACACACATTGAGACCTCTCCTGGCCAGGCCATAAATACACTCCAGTCCACTCCCGGCCAGCCCACACACACTCCGGGCCAGGCCACTCCCGGCCAGCACACCGACTCCAGGCCACTCCCAGCCAGCCCCCACACCCACTCCAGGCCACTCCCGGCCAGCCCACACGGACACTCCCGGCCCCTCCCGGACAGCCCACACACACACTCCCGGCCCCTCCCGGCCAGCCCACACACACTCCGGGCCAGGCCACTCCACGCCAGCACACACACTCCAGGCCACTCCCGGCCAGCCCACACGCACACTCCAGGTTACCCCCGGCCAGCCCACACACACACTCCAGGTCACTCCCGGCCAGCCCACACACACACTCCAGTCCACTCCCGGACAGCCCCCACACACACTCCAGTCCACTCGCGGACAGCCCCCACACACACTACAGGCCAGGCCACTTCCTGCCAGCCAACACACACACTTCAGGCCACTCCCGGCCAGCCCACACACAAACACCAGGCCACTCCCGGCCAGCCCACACGGACACTCCCGGCCCCTCCCGGCCAGCCCACACACACACTCCAGGCCACTCCCGGCCAGCCCACACACACACTCCAGGGCCACTCCCTGCCAGCCCACACACACACTCCAGGCCACTCCCAGCCAGCCCACACACTCACTCCAGAGCCACTCCCGGCCAGCCCACACACACGCTCAAGGTCGCTCTCGGCCAGCCCGCACACACACTCCAGGCCACTCCTGGCCAGCCCACACACACACTCAAGGTCGCTCTCGGCCAGCCCGCACACACACTCCAGGCCACTCCCGGCCAGCCCACACACACACTCCAGGCCACTCCCAGCCAGCCCACACACTCACTCCAGAGCCACTCCCGGCCAGCCCACACACACACTCAAGGTCGCTCTCGGCCAGCCCACACACACACTCCAGGGCCACTCCCGGCCAGCCCACACACACACTCCAGGCCACTCTCAGCCAGCCCACACACTCACTCCAGAGCCACTCCCGGCCAGCCCACACACACACTCCAGGCCACTTCCGGCCAGCCCACATGCACACTCCAGTCCAGGCCACTCCCGGCCAGCCCACACACACTCTCCCGGCCAGGCCACACACACACTCCAGGCCAGGCCACTCCCGACCAGCCCACACACACACTCCAGGCCACTCACTGGCAGCCCAAACACACATTCCAGGCCACTCCCGGCAAGCCCACACACACACTCCAGGCCACTCCCGACCAGCACACACACACACTCCAGGCCACTCCCGGCAAGCCCACACACACACTCCAGGCCACTCCCGACCAGCACTCACACACACACACTCCAGGCCACTCCCGGCCAGCCCACACACACATCCAGGCCTCTCCTGGCCAGGCCATAAATACACTCCAGTCCACTCCCGGACAGCCCACACACACTCCGGGCCAGGCCACTCCCGGCCAGCACACACACTACAGGCCACTCCAGGCCAGCCCACACACCCACTCTAGGCCAGCCCACTTCCTGCCAGCCCACACACATACTCCCGGCCACTCCCGGCCAGCCCACACACCGACTCCAGGCCACTCCCGGCCAGCCCACACACCCACCAGGCCACTCCAGGCCACTCCCGGCCAGCCCACACACACACTCCCGGCCACTCCCGGCCAGCCCACACACACACTCCCGGCCCCTCCCGGCCAGCACACACACCCACTCCAGGCCACTCCCGGCCAGCCCACACGGACACACCCGGCCCCTCCCGGCCAGCCCACACACACACTCCAGGCCACTCCCGGCCAGCCCACACACACACTCCTGGCCCCTCCCGGCCAGCCCACACACACACTCCCGGCCCCTCCCGGCCAGCCCACACACACTCCGGGCCAGGCCACTCCACGCCAGCCCACACACACACTCCAGGCCACCTCTGGCCAGCCCACACGCACATTCAAGGTTACCCCCGGCCAGCCCACACACACACTCCATGTCAGGCCACTCCCGGCCAGCCCCCACACACACTCCAGGCCAGGCCACTTCCTGCCAGCCAACACACACACTCCAGGCCACTCACGGCCAGCCCGCACACACGCCCAGGCCACTCCCGGCCAGCACACACACAAACTCCAGGCCACTCCCGGCCAGCCCACACGGACACTCCCGTCCCCTCCCGGCCAGCCCACACACACACTCCCGGCCCCTCCCGGCCAGCCCACACACACTCCGGGCCAGGCCACTCCACGCCAGCACACACACTCCTGGCCACTCCCGGCCAGCCCACACACACACTCCAGGCCACTCCCGGCCAGCCCACACACACACACTCCAGGGCCACTCCCTGCCAGCCCACACACACACTCCAGGGCCACTCCCGGCCAGCCCACACACACACTCCAGGCCACTCCCAGCCAGCCCACACACACACTCAAGATCGCTCTCGGCCAGCCCCCACACACACTCCAGGGCCACTCCCGGCCAGCCCACACACACACTCCAGGCCACTCCCAGCCAGCCCACACACTCACTCCAGAGCCACTCCCGGCCAGACCACACACACACTCAAGATCGCTCTCGGCCAGCCCCCACACACACTCCAGGGCCACTCCCGGCCAGCCCACACACACACTCCAGGCCACTCCCGGCCAGCCCACACACTCACTCCAGAGCCATTCCCGGCCAGCCCACACACACACTCAAGGTCGCTCTCGGCCAGCCCGCACACACACTCCAGGCCACTCCCGGCCAGCCCACACACACACTCCAGGCCACTCCCAGCCAGCCCACACACTCACTCCAGAGCCACTCCCGGCCAGCCCACACACACACTCAAGGTCGCTCTCGGCCAGCCCGCACACACACTCCAGGCCACTCCCGGCCAGCCCACACACACAGCCAAACCTCTCCTGGCCAGGCCATAAATACACTCCAGGCCACTCCCGGCCAGTCCACACACACTCCAGGCCACTCACGGCCAGGCCATAGACACACTCCAGGCCAGGCCACTCCCGGCCAGCCCACACACACACTCCTGGCCACTCCCGGCCAGCCCACACACTCACACCAGGCCAGGCCACTCCCGGCCAGCCCAAACACACACTCCAGGCCACTCCCGGCCAGCCCACACACACACTCCAGGCCACTCCCGGCCATCCCACACACACACACTCTAGGCCACTCCCGGCCAGTCCACAAACAGACTCCAGGCCACACCCGGCCAGCCCACACACACACTCCATGCCACTCCCGACAAGGCCACACGCACACTCCAGGCAACGCCACTCCCGGCCAGACCACACACACACTCCAGGCCAGGCCACTTTCGGCCAGACCACACACACACACTCCCGGCCACTCCAGGCCAGACCACACACACTCTACAGGCCACTCCCGGCCAGCCCACACACACACTCCCGGCCAGTCGACACACTCACTACAGGCCAATCCGGGCCAGCCCACACACACACCCCAGGACACACCCGGCCAGCCAACACACATACTCCAGGCCACTCCCGGCCAGCCCACACACACTCCAGGCCACTCCTGGCCAGGTTACATACACAGTCCAGGCCACTCCCGGGCAGCCCACACACGCACTCCAGGCCAGGCCACTCCCGGCCAGCCCACACACACTCCAGGCCACTCCTGGCCAGGTTACATACACAGTCCAGGCCACTCCCGGGCAGCCCACACACGCACTCCAGGCCAGGCCACTCCCGGCCAGCACACATACACACTCCAGGCCGCTCCCGGCCAGCCCACACACACTCCATGCCAGGCAACTCCCGGCCAGCACACACACACACACTCCAAACCACTCCCGGCCAGCCCATACACACACTCCAGGCCAGGCCACTCCCGGCCATCCCACACACACACTCCAGGCCACTCCCGGCCAGCCCACACACACACTCCAGGCCAGGCCACTCCCGGCCAGCCCACACACACACTCCAGGCCACTCACTGCCAGCCCACACACACACACACAAGGCTACTCCCGACCAGCACACACACACACCCCAGGCCACTCCCGCCAGCCCACACACAGACTCCAGGCCAGGCCACTCCCGGCCAGCCCACACACACTCTCCAGGCCACTCCCGTCCAGCCGAGACACACACTCCCGGCCACTCCCGGCCAGCCCACACACAGACCCTAGGCCACTCCCGGCCAGCCCACAAACACTCTGCAGGCCACTCCCGGCCAGCCATCAAACACACTACATGCCACTGCCGACAAGGACACACACACACTCCAGGCCACTCACTGGCAGCCCACACACACAATCGAGTCCACTCCCGGCCAGACCACACACACACTCCAGGCCACTCCCGACCAGACCACACACACACTCAAGGCCACTCGCGGCCAGACCACACACGCACTCCAGGCCACTCCCGGCCAGACCACACACACACTCCAGGCTACTCCCGTCAGCCCACGCACGTACTCCAGGTCAGGCCACAACCGGACAGCCCACACACACTCCAGGCCACTCCCTGCCAGCACACACACACACTCCAGGCCAGGCCACTCCTGGCCAGCCCACACACACACTCCAGCCCACTCCTGGCCAGCCACGCACACACTCCAGGCCACTCCCTGCCAGCCCACACGCACACTCCCGGCCACTCCCGGCCAGGCCACACACACACTCCAGGCCACTCCCGACCAGCACACACACACACTCCAGGCCACTCCCGCCAGCCAACACACACATTTGAGGCCACTCGCGGCCAGCCCACACACACACTCCAGGCCACTCCCGCCAGTCAACACACATACTTGAGGCCACTCCCGGCCAGCCCACAAACACATTCCAGGCCAGGCCACTCCACGCTAGCCCACACACGCACTCCAGGCCGCCCACACACACACTTGAGGCCACTCCCGATCAGCCCACGTTCACACTCCAGGCCAGGCCACTCCCGGCCAGCCCACACACACACTCCAGGCCACTCCCGGCTAGCCCACACTCACACTCCCGGCAACTCCCGGCCAGCCCACACAAACACTCCCGGCCAATCCCGGCCAGCCCACACACACACTCTAGGCCACTCCCGGCCAGCCCACTAACACACTCCAGGCCACACCCGGCCAGCCTCCACACACACTCCAGGCCAGGCCACTCCCCGCCAGCCCACACACACACTTGAGGCCACTCCCGACCAGCCCACACACACACTCCAGGCCAGGCCACTTCCTGCCAGCCGAGACACAAACTCCCGGCCACTCCCGGCCAGCCCACACACACACTCTAGGCCACTCCCGGCTAGCCCACACACACACTCCAGGCCACACCCGGCCAGCCCTCACACACACACCATGCCACTCCCGACAAGCCCACACACACACTTCAGGCAACGCCACTCCCGGCCAGACCACACGCATACTCCAGGCCAGGCCAGTCCCGGCCAGCCCACACCCACACTCCAGGCCACTCCCGGCCAGCCCGCACACACACTCCAGGCCACTCCCGGCCAGCCCACACACACAGCCAAGACTCTCCTGTCCAGGCCATCAATACACTCCAGGCCACACCCGGCCAGTCCACACACACACTCCAGGCCACTCGCGGCCAGGCAATATACACACTCCAGGCCAGGCCACTCCCGGCCAGCCCACACACATACTCCAGGCCACTCCCGACCAGACCACACACACACACTCCAGGTCAGGCCACTCCCGGCCAGCCCACACACACACACTCCAGGCCACTCCAGATCAGCCCACACACACACACTCCAGGCCCCTTCCGGTCAGCCCACACACACACTCCAGGCCAGGACACTCCCCGCCAGCGCAAATACAATGCCACTCCCAGCCTCCCACACACACACTCCAGGCCACTCCCGGCCATGTCACAGACACACAAACTCCAGGCCACTCCCGGCCAGCCCCAACACACACACTCCAGGCCACTGCCGTCCAGCCCCGACACACACTCCCGGCCACTCCCGGCCACTTCCGGCCAGCCCACACACACACTACAGGCCACTCCCGGCCAGCCCACACACACACTCCCGGCCAGTCGACACACTCACTACAGGCCAATCCCGGCCAGCCCACACACACACCCCAGGACACTCCCGGCCAGCCCACACACACTTGAGGCCACTCCTGGCCAGGTTACAAACACAGTCCAGGCCACTCCCGGGCAGCCCACACACGGACTCCAAACCAGGCCACTCCCGGCCAGCAAACACACACACTCCAGGCCGCTCCCGACCAGCCCACACACACTTCAGGCCAGGCCACTCCCGGCCAGCACACACACGCACTCCAAACCACTCCCGGCCAGCCCAAACACACACTCCAGGCCAGGCCACTCCCGGCCATCCCACACACACACACCAGGCCACTCCCGGCCAGCCCACACACACACTCCAGGCCAGGCCACTCCCGGCCAGCCCACACACACACACCAGGCCACTCACTGCCAGCTCACACACACACTCCAGGCCACTCTCGACCAGCCTACACACACACTCCAGGCCACTCCCGGCCATCCCACACACACACTCCAGGCCACTCCCGCCAGCCCACACACACACTCCAGGCCAGGCCACTCCCGGCCAGCGCACACACACTCTCCAGGCCAGTACCGTCCAGCCGAGACACACACTCCCGGCCACTCCCGGCCAGCCCACACACAGAATCTAGGCCACTCCCGGCCAGCCCACAAACACACTGCAGGCCACACCCGGCCAGCCCTCACACACACTACATGCCACTCCCGACAAGGACACACACACACTGCAGGCCACTCACTGGCAGCCCACAAACACACTCCAGGCCACTCCCGACCAGATCACACACACACTCCAGGCCACACCCGGCCAGCCCACACACACTCTCCAGGTCAGGCCACCCCGGCCAGCCCACACACATACTCCAGGCCACTCACGACCAGCACACACACACGGCAGGCCACACCCGGCCAGCCCACACACACACTCCAGGCCACTCCCGGCCAGCCCACACACACTCCAGGTCAGGCCACCCCCGGCCAGCCCACACACATACTCCAGGCCACTCACGACCAGCACACACACACACTCTAGGCCACTCCCGGCCAGACCACACACGCACTCCAGGCTACTCCCGGCCAGCCCACGCACGTACTCCAGGTCCGGCCCCCCCCCGGCCAGCCCACACACACACTCCAGGCCACTCCCGCCAGCCCACACACACACTTGTGGCCACTCCCGGCCAGCCCACAGACACACTCCAGGCCACTCACTGCCAGCCCACACACACACTCCAGGCCACTTCCGGCCAGCCCACACACACCCTCCCGGAAACTCCCGGCCAGGCCACACACACACTCCAGGTCAGTCCACTCCCGGCCAGCCCACACACACACTCCAGGCAACGCCACTCCCGGCCAGCCCACACACACACTCCAGGCCACTCCCGGCCAGCCCACACACACACTCCAGGCCACTCCCGGCCAGCCCACACACACACTCCAGGCCACTCCCGGCCAGCCCACGCACACCCTCCAGGCCACTTCCGGCCAGCCCACACACACACTCCAGGCCACTCCCGGCCAGCCCACGCACACCCTCCAGGCCACTCCCGGCCAGCACACACACACACACTCCAGGCCACTCCCGCCAGCCAACACACACACTTGAGGCCACTCTCGGCCAGCCCTCACACACACTCCCGGCCACTCCCGGCCAGGCCACACACACACTCCAGGCCACTCCCGACCAGACCACACACACACTCCAGGCCACTCCCGACCAGCACACACACACACACTCCAGGCCACTCCCGGCCAGCCCACACACACACTCCAGGCCACTCCTGGCTAGCCCACGCACACACTCCAGGCCACATCCGGCCAGCCCACACACACACTCCCGGCCACTCCCGGCTAGGCCACACAAACACTCCAGGCCACTCCCGACCAGACCACACACACACTCCAGGCCACTCCCGACCAGCACACACACACACACTCCAGGCCACTCCCGCCAGCCAACACACACACTTGAGGCCACTCTCGGCCAGCCCTCACACACACTCCCGGCCACTCCCGGCCAGGCCACACACACACTCCAGGCCACTCCCGACCAGACCACACACACACTCCAGGCCACTCCCGACCAGCACACACACACACACTCCAGGCCACTCCCGGCCAGCCCACACACACACTCCAGGCCACTCCTGGCTAGCCCACGCACACACTCCAGGCCACATCCGGCCAGCCCACACACACACTCCCGGCCACTCCCGGCTAGGCCACACAAACACTCCAGGCCACTCCCGACCAGACCACACACACACTCCAGGACACTCCCGACCAGCACACACACACACACTCCAGGCCACTCCCAGCCAGCCCACACGGACACTCCCGGTCCCTCCCGACCAGCCCACACACACACTCCAGGCCACTCCCGGCCAGCCCACACACACACTCCAGGCCACTTCCGGCCAGCCCACACGCACACTCCCGGCCAGGCCACACACACACTCCAGGCCACTCCCGACCAGACCACACACACATACTCCAGGTCAGGCCACCTCCGGCCAGTCCACACACACACACTCCAGGCCACTCTCGACCAGCACACACACACACACTTATGGCCACCCCCGGCCAGCACACACACATACTACAGGTCAGGCCACTCCCCGCCAGCCCACACACACACTCCAGGCCAGGCCACTCCCCGCCAGCCCACACACGTACTCCAGGCCACCCACAAACACACTCCAGGCCACACCCGACCAGCCCTCACACAAACTCCATGCCACTCCCGACAAGGCCACACACACACTCCAGGCAACGCCACTCCCGGCCAGATCACACGCACACTCCAGGCCAGGCCACTTTCGGCCAGCCCACACACACACTCCAGGCCACTCCCGTCCAGCCCACACACACACTCCAGGCCACTCCCGGCCAGCCCACACACACATTGAGACCTCTCCTGGCCAGGCCATAAATACACTCCAGTCCACTCCCGGCCAGCCCACACACACTCCGGGCCAGGCCACTCCCGGCCAGCACACCGACTCCAGGCCACTCCCAGCCAGCCCCCACACCCACTCCAGGCCACTCCCGGCCAGCCCACACGGACACTCCCGGCCCCTCCCGGACAGCCCACACACACACTCCCGGCCCCTCCCGGCCAGCCCACACACACTCCGGGCCAGGCCACTCCACGCCAGCACACACACGCCAGGCCACTCCCGGCCAGCCCACACGCACACTCCAGGTTACCCCCGGCCAGCCCACACACACACTCCAGGTCACTCCCGGCCAGCCCACACACACACTCCAGTCCACTCCCGGACAGCCCCCACACACACTCCAGTCCACTCGCGGACAGCCCCCACACACACTACAGGCCAGGCCACTTCCTGCCAGCCAACACACACACTTCAGGCCACTCCCGGCCAGCCCACACACAAACACCAGGCCACTCCCGGCCAGCCCACACGGACACTCCCGGCCCCTCCCGGCCAGCCCACACACACACTCCAGGCCACTCCCGGCCAGCCCACACACACACTCCAGGGCCACTCCCTGCCAGCCCACACACACACTCCAGGCCACTCCCAGCCAGCCCACACACTCACTCCAGAGCCACTCCCGGCCAGCCCACACACACGCTCAAGGTCGCTCTCGGCCAGCCCGCACACACACTCCAGGCCACTCCTGGCCAGCCCACACACACACTCAAGGTCGCTCTCGGCCAGCCCGCACACACACTCCAGGCCACTCCCGGCCAGCCCACACACACACTCCAGGCCACTCCCAGCCAGCCCACACACTCACTCCAGAGCCACTCCCGGCCAGCCCACACACACACTCAAGGTCGCTCTCGGCCAGCCCACACACACACTCCAGGGCCACTCCCGGCCAGCCCACACACACACTCCAGGCCACTCTCAGCCAGCCCACACACTCACTCCAGAGCCACTCCCGGCCAGCCCACACACACACTCCAGGCCACTTCCGGCCAGCCCACATGCACACTCCAGTCCAGGCCACTCCCGGCCAGCCCACACACACTCTCCCGGCCAGGCCACACACACACTCCAGGCCAGGCCACTCCCGACCAGCCCACACACACACTCTAGGCCACTCACTGGCAGCCCAAACACACATTCCAGGCCACTCCCGGCAAGCCCACACACACACTCCAGGCCACTCCCGACCAGCACACACACACACTCCAGGCCACTCCCGGCAAGCCCACACACACACTCCAGGCCACTCCCGACCAGCACTCACACACACACACTCCAGGCCACTCCCGGCCAGCCCACACACACATCCAGACCTCTCCTGGCCAGGCCATAAATACACTCCAGTCCACTCCCGGACAGCCCACACACACTCCGGGCCAGGCCACTCCCGGCCAGCACACACACTACAGGCCACTCCCGGCCAGCCCACACACCCACTCTAGGCCAGCCCACTTCCTGCCAGCCCACACACATACTCCCGGCCACTCCCGGCCAGCCCACACACCGACTCCAGGCCACTCCCGGCCAGCCCACACACCCACCAGGCCACTCCAGGCCACTCCCGGCCAGCCCACACACACACTCCCGGCCACTCCCGGCCAGCCCACACACACACTCCCGGCCCCTCCCGGCCAGCACACACACCCACTCCAGGCCACTCCCGGCCAGCCCACACGGACACACCCGGCCCCTCCCGGCCAGCCCACACACACACTCCAGGCCACTCCCGGCCAGCCCACACACACACTCCTGGCCCCTCCCGGCCAGCCCACACACACACTCCCGGCCCCTCCCGGCCAGCCCACACACACTCCGGGCCAGGCCACTCCACGCCAGCCCACACACACACTCCAGGCCACCTCTGGCCAGCCCACACGCACATTCAAGGTTACCCCCGGCCAGCCCACACACACACTCCATGTCAGGCCACTCCCGGCCAGCCCCCACACACACTCCAGGCCAGGCCACTTCCTGCCAGCCAACACACACACTCCAGGCCACTCCCGGCCAGCCCGCACACACGCCCAGGCCACTCCCGGCCAGCACACACACAAACTCCAGGCCACTCCCGGCCAGCCCACACGGACACTCCCGTCCCCTCCCGGCCAGCCCACACACACACTCCCGGCCCCTCCCGGCCAGCCCACACACACTCCGGGCCAGGCCACTCCACGCCAGCACACACACTCCTGGCCACTCCCGGCCAGCCCACACACACACTCCAGGCCACTCCCGGCCAGCCCACACACACACACTCCAGGGCCACTCCCTGCCAGCCCACACACACACTCCAGGGCCACTCCCGGCCAGCCCACACACACACTCCAGGCCACACCCAGCCAGCCCACACACACACTCAAGATCGCTCTCGGCCAGCCCCCACACACACTCCAGGGCCACTCCCGGCCAGCCCACACACACACTCCAGGCCACTCCCAGCCAGCCCACACACTCACTCCAGAGCCACTCCCGGCCAGACCACACACACACTCAAGATCGCTCTCGGCCAGCCCCCACACACACTCCAGGGCCACTCCCGGCCAGCCCACACACACACTCCAGGCCACTCCCGGCCAGCCCACACACTCACTCCAGAGCCACTCCCGGCCAGCCCACACACACACTCAAGGTCGCTCTCGGCCAGCCCGCACACACACTCCAGGCCACTCCCGGCCAGCCCACACACACACTCCAGGCCACTCCCAGCCAGCCCACACACTCACTCCAGAGCCACTCCCGGCCAGCCCACACACACACTCAAGGTCGCTCTCGGCCAGCCCGCACACACACTCCAGGCCACTCCCGGCCAGCCCACACACACAGCCAAACCTCTCCTGGCCAGGCCATAAATACACTCCAGGCCACTCCCGGCCAGTCCACACACACTCCAGGCCACTCACGGCCAGGCCATAGACACACTCCAGGCCAGGCCACTCCCGGCCAGCCCACACACACACTCCTGGCCACTCCCGGCCAGCCCACACACTCACACCAGGCCAGGCCACTCCCGGCCAGCCCAAACACACACTCCAGGCCACTCCCGGCCATCCCACACACACACACTCTAGGCCACTCCCGGCCAGTCCACAAACAGACTCCAGGCCACACCCGGCCAGCCCACACACACACTCCATGCCACTCCCGACAAGGCCACACGCACAATCCAGGCAACGCCACTCCCGGCCAGACCACACACACACTCCAGGCCAGGCCACTTTCGGCCAGACCACACACACACACTCCCGGCCACTCCAGGCCAGACCACACACACTCTACAGGCCACTCCCGGCCAGCCCACACACACACTCCCGGCCAGTCGACACACTCACTACAGGCCAATCCGGGCCAGCCCACACACACACCCCAGGACTCTCCCGGCCAGCCAACACACACACTCCAGGCCACTCCCGGCCAGCCCACACACACTCCAGGCCACTCCTGGCCAGGTTACATACACAGTCCAGGCCACTCCCGGGCAGCCCACACACGCACTCCAGGCCAGGCCACTCCCGGCCAGCCCACACACACTCCAGGCCACTCCTGGCCAGGTTACATACACAATCCAGGCCACTCCCGGGCAGCCCACACACGCACTCCAGGCCAGGCCACTCCCGGCCAGCACACATACACACTCCAGGCCGCTCCCGGCCAGCCCACACACACTCCATGCCAGGCAACTCCCGGCCAGCACACACACACACACTCCAAACCACTCCCGGCCAGCCCATACACACACTCCAGGCCAGGCCACTCCCATCCATCCCACACACACACTCCAGGCCACTCCCGGCCAGCCCACACACACACTCCAGGCCAGGCCACTCCCGGCCAGCCCACACACACACTCCAGGCCACTCACTGCCAGCCCACACACACACACAAGGCTACTCCCGACCAGACCACGCACATACTTCAGGTCAGGCCGCCCCCGGCCAGCCCACACACACACTCCAGGCCACTCACTGCCAGCCCACACACATACTCCAGGCCACTCCCGACCAGCACACACACACACCCCAGGCCACTCCCGCCAGCCCACACACAGACTCCAGGCCAGGCCACTCCCGGCCAGCCCACACACACTCTCCAGGCCACTCCCGTCCAGCCGAGACACACACTCCCGGCCACTCCCGGCCAGCCCACACACAGACCCTAGGCCACTCCCGGCCAGCCCACAAACACTCAGCAGGCCACTCCCGGCCAGCCATCAAGCACACTACATGCCACTGCCGACAAGGACACACACACACTCCAGGCCACTCACTGGCAGCCCACACACACAATCGAGTCCACTCCCGGCCAGACCACACACACACTCCAGGCCACTCCCGACCAGACCACACACACACTCAAGGCCACTCGCGGCCAGACCACACACGCACTCCAGGCCACTCCCGGCCAGACCACACACACACTCCAGGCTACTCCCGTCAGCCCACGCACGTACTCCAGGTCAGGCCACAACCGGACAGCCCACACACACTCCAGGCCAGGCCACTCCTGGCCAGCCCACACACACACTCCAGCCCACTCCTGGCCAGCCACGCACACACTCCAGGCCACTCCCTGCCAGCCCACACGCACACTCCCGGCCACTCCCGGCCAGGCCACACACACACTCCAGGCCACTCACTGGCAGCCCACACACACACTCCAGGCCACTCCCGACCAGCACACACACACACTCCAGGCCACTCCCGCCAGCCAACACACACATTTGAGGCCACTCGCGGCCAGCCCACACACACACTCCAGGCCACTCCCGGCCAGCCCACACACACACTTCAGGCCACTCCCGGCTAGCCCACACTCACACTCCCGGCAACTCCCGGCCAGCCCACACAAACACTCCCGGCCAATCCCGGCCAGCCCACACACACACTCTAGGCCACTCCCGGCCAGCCCACTAACACACTCCAGGCCGCTCCCGGCCTGCCCACACACACTCCAGGCCAGGCCACTCCCGGCCAGCACACACACACACTCCAGGCCAATCCCGGCCTGCCCACACACACACTCCAGGCCACTCCCGGCCAGCCCGCACACACACTCCAGGCCACTCCCGGCCAGCCCACACACAAACTCCAGGCCAGTCCTGGCCAGCCCCCACACAAACTCCTGGCCCTACCATTCCCGGCCAGCCCACACACACACTCCAGGCCACTTCCGGCCAGCCCGCACACACGCTCCAGGACACTCCCGGCCAGCCCACACACACACTCCAGGCCACTCCCGACAAGGCCACACACACACTCCAGGCAACGCCACTCCCGGCCAGACCACACACACACTCCAGGCCAGGCCACTTTCGGCCAGACCACACACACACACTCCTGGCCAATCCCGGCCAGCCCACACACACACTCCAGGCCACTCCCGGCCAGCCCACACACACATCCAGGCCTCTCCTGGCCGGGCCATAAATACACTCCAGGCCACTACCGGCCAGTCCACACACACACTCCAGGCCACTCCCGGCCAGGCCATACACACACTCCAGGCCAGGCCACTCCCGGCCAGCCCACAAACACACACTCCAGGCCCCTCCCGGTCAGCCCACACACACGCCAGGCCAGGCCACTCCCCGCCAGCACAAACACACACTCAATGCCACTCCCACACTCCCACACACACACTCCGGGCCACTCCCGGCCAGCCCCCACACACACACTCCAGGCCACTGCCGTCCAGCCCCGACACACACTCCCGGCCACTCCAGGCCAGACCACACACTCTACAGGCCACTCCCGGCCAGCACACACACACACTCCCGGCCAGTCGACACACTCACTACAGGCCAATCCGGGCCAGCCCACACACACACCCCAGGACACTCCCGGCCAGCCAACACACACACTCCAGGCCACTCCCGGCCAGCCCACACACACTCCAGGCCACTCCTGGCCAGGTTACATACACAGTCCAGGCCACTCCCGGGCAGCCCACACACGCACTCCAGGCCAGGCCACTCCCGGCCAGCACACACACACACTCCAGGCCGCTCCCGGGCAGCCCACACACGCACTCCAGGCCAGGTCACTCCCGGCCAGCCCACACACACTCCAGGCCACTCCTGGCCAGGTTACATACACAGTCCAGGCCACTCCCGGGCAGCCCACACACGCACTCCATGCCAGGCAACTCCCGGCCAGCACACACACACACTCCAAACCACTCCCGGTCAGCCCATACACACTCTCCAGGCCAGGCCACTCCCGGCCATCCCACACACACACTCCAGGCCACTCCCGGCCAGCCCACACACACACTCCAGGCCAGGCCACTCCCGGCCAGCCCACACACACACTCCAGGCCACTCACTGCCAGCCCACACATACTCCAGGCCACTCCCGACCAGCACACACACACACTCCTGGCCACTCCCGGCCAGCCCACACACTCACACCAGGCCAGGCCACTCCCGGTCAGCCCATACACACACTCCAGGCCAGGCTTCTCCCGGCCATCCCACACACACACAAGGCTACTCCCGACCAGACCACGCACATACTTCAGGTCAGGCCGCCCCCGGCCAGCCCACACACACACTCCAGGCCACTCACTGCCAGCCCACACACATACTCCAGGCCACTCCCGACCAGCACTCACTCACACTCCAGGCCACTCCCGGCCAGCCCACACACATACTCCAGGCCACTTCCGGCCAGCACACACACAAATTCCAGGCCACTCCCGGCCAGCCCACACGCAGACTCCCGGCCCCTCCCGGCTAGCCCACACACACACTCCAGGCCACTCCCGGCCAGCCCACACACACACTCCAGGCCACTTTCGGCCAGCCCACACACACTCCAGGGTCACTCCCGGCCAACCCACACACACACTCCAGGGCCACTCCCGGCCAGCCCACACACACACTCCAGGTCACTCCTGGCCAGCTCACACACACACTCCAGGCCACTCCCGGCCAGCCCACACACACTCCAGGCCACTCCTGGCCAGGTTACATACACAGTCCAGGCCACTCCCGGGCAGACCACACACGCACTCCAGGCCAGGCCACTCCCGGCCAGCACACACACACACTCCAGGCCGCTCCCGACCAGCCCACACACACACTCCAAACCACTCCCTGTCAGCCCATACACACACTCCAGGCCAGGCCACTCCCGGCCATCCCACACACACACTCCAGGCCACTCCCGGCCAGCCCACACACACACTCCAGGCCAGGCCACTCCCGGCCAGCCCACACACACACTCCAGGCCACTCACTGACAGCCCACACACACACACAAGGCTACTCCCGACCAGACCACGCACATACTTCAGGTCAGGCCGCCCCCGGCCAGCCCACACACACACTCCAGGCCACTCACTGCCAGCCCACACACATACTCCAGGCCACTCCCGAGCAGCACACACACTCCAGGCCACTCCCGGCCAGCCCACACACAAACTCCAGGCCAGTCCTGGCCAGCCCCCACACAAACTCCTGGCCCTACCATTCCCGGCCAGCCCACACACACACTCCAGGCCACTTCCGGCCAGCCCGCACACACGCTCCAGGACACTCCCGGCCAGCCCACACACACACTCCAGGCCACTCCCGACAAGGCCACACACACACTCCAGGCAACGCCACTCCCGGCCAGACCACACACACACTCCAGGCCAGGCCACTTTCGGCCAGACCACACACACGCACTCCTGGCCAATCCCGGCCAGCCCACACACACACTCCAGGCCACTCCCGGCCAGCCCACACACACATCCAGGCCTCTCCTGGCCGGGCCATAAATACACTCCAGGCCACTACCGGCCAGTCCACACACACACTCCAGGCCACTCCCGGCCAGGCCATACACACACTCCAGGCCAGGCCACTCCCGGCCAGCCCACAAACACACACTCCAGGCCCCTCCCGGTCAGCCCACACACACGCCAGGCCAGGCCACTCCCCGCCAGCACAAACACACACTCAATGCCACTCCCACACTCCCACACACACACTCCGGGCCACTCCCGGCCAGCCCCCACACACACACTCCAGGCCACTGCCGTCCAGCCCCGACACACACTCCCGGCCACTCCAGGCCAGACCACACACTCTACAGGCCACTCCCGGCCAGCACACACACACACTCCCGGCCAGTCGACACACTCACTACAGGCCAATCCGGGCCAGCCCACACACACACCCCAGGACACTCCCGGCCAGCCAACACACACACTCCAGGCCACTCCCGGCCAGCCCACACACACTCCAGGCCACTCCTGGCCAGGTTACATACACAGTCCAGGCCACTCCCGGGCAGCCCACACACGCACTCCAGGCCAGGCCACTCCCGGCCAGCACACACACACACTCCAGGCCGCTCCCGGGCAGCCCACACACGCACTCCAGGCCAGGTCACTCCCGGCCAGCCCACACACACTCCAGGCCACTCCTGGCCAGGTTACATACACAGTCCAGGCCACTCCCGGGCAGCCCACACACGCACTCCATGCCAGGCAACTCCCGGCCAGCACACACACACACTCCAAACCACTCCCGGTCAGCCCATACACACTCTCCAGGCCAGGCCACTCCCGGCCATCCCACACACACACTCCAGGCCACTCCCGGCCAGCCCACACACACACTCCAGGCCAGGCCACTCCCGGCCAGCCCACACACACACTCCAGGCCACTCACTGCCAGCCCACACATACTCCAGGCCACTCCCGACCAGCACACACACACACTCCTGGCCACTCCCGGCCAGCCCACACACTCACACCAGGCCAGGCCACTCCCGGTCAGCCCATACACACACTCCAGGCCAGGCTTCTCCCGGCCATCCCACACACACACAAGGCTACTCCCGACCAGACCACGCACATACTTCAGGTCAGGCCGCCCCCGGCCAGCCCACACACACACTCCAGGCCACTCACTGCCAGCCCACACACATACTCCAGGCCACTCCCGACCAGCACTCACTCACACTCCAGGCCACTCCCGGCCAGCCCACACACATACTCCAGGCCACTTCCGGCCAGCACACACACAAATTCCAGGCCACTCCCGGCCAGCCCACACGCAGACTCCCGGCCCCTCCCGGCTAGCCCACACACACACTCCAGGCCACTCCCGGCCAGCCCACACACACACTCCAGGCCACTTTCGGCCAGCCCACACACACTCCAGGGTCACTCCCGGCCAACCCACACACACACTCCAGGGCCACTCCCGGCCAGCCCACACACACACTCCAGGTCACTCCTGGCCAGCTCACACACACACTCCAGGCCACTCCCGGCCAGCCCACACACACTCCAGGCCACTCCTGGCCAGGTTACATACACAGTCCAGGCCACTCCCGGGCAGACCACACACGCACTCCAGGCCAGGCCACTCCCGGCCAGCACACACACACACTCCAGGCCGCTCCCGACCAGCCCACACACACACTCCAAACCACTCCCTGTCAGCCCATACACACACTCCAGGCCAGGCCACTCCCGGCCATCCCACACACACACTCCAGGCCACTCCCGGCCAGCCCACACACACACTCCAGGCCAGGCCACTCCCGGCCAGCCCACACACACACTCCAGGCCACTCACTGCCAGCCCACACACACACACAAGGCTACTCCCGACCAGACCACGCACATACTTCAGGTCAGGCCGCCCCCGGCCAGCCCACACACACACTCCAGGCCACTCACTGCCAGCCCACACACATACTCCAGGCCACTCCCGAGCAGCACACACTCACACTCCAGGCCACTCCCGGCCAGCCCACACAAATACTCCAGGCCACTTCCGGCCAGCACACACACAAATTCCAGGCCACTCCCGGCCAGCCCACACGCAGACTCCCGGCCCCTCCCGGCTAGCCCACACACACACTCCAGGCCACTCCCGGCCAGCCCACACACACACTCCAGGCCACTTTCGGCCAGCCCACACACACTCCAGGGTCACTCCCGGCCAACCCACACACACACTCCAGGGCCACTCCCGACCAGCCCACACACACACTCCAGGCCACTCCCGGCCAGCCCACACACACACTCCAGGCCACTCCCGGCCAGCCCACACATACACTCCAGGTCACTCTCGGCCAGACCACACACACACTCCAGGCCACTACTGGCCAGACCACACACACACTCCAGGCCACTCCCGGCTAGCCCACACACACTCCAGGCCACTCCCGGCCAGCCAACACACATACTCCACGCCACTCCCGCCAGCCCTCACACACACTGCAGGCCACTCCCCGCCAATCCACACACACACTCCAGGCCAGGTCACTCCCCGCCAGTCCACACACACTCCAGGCCAGTCCCGGCCATGCCACACACTCACTCCGGGCAAGGCCACTCCCGGCCATCCCACAAACACACTCCAGGCCACTCCCGGCCAGCCCACACACACACTCCAGTCCACTCACGGCCTCCCACACGCAAACTTGAGGCCACTCCCGGCCAGCCTACAAACTCAGTCCAGGGCACTTCCGGAAATCCCACACACGCACTCCAGACCATGCCACTCCCGGCCAGCCCACACACAGACTCTAGGCCACTCCCGGCCAGCCCACAAACACTCTGCAGGCCACTCCCGGCCAGCCATCAAACACACTACATGCCACTGCCGACAAGGACACACACACACTCCAGTCCACTCACTGGCAGCCCACACACACACTCGAGTCCACTCCCGGCCAGACCACACACACACTCCAGGCCACTCCCGACCAGACCACACACACACTCCAGGCCACTCCCGGCCAGACCACACACGCACTCCAGGCCACTCCCGGCCATCCCACACACACACTCCAGGCTACTCCCGGCCAGCCCACGCACGTACTCCAGGTCAGGCCACAACCGGACAGCACACTCACATACTCCAGACCACTCCCGACCAGCACACACACACACACTCCAGGCCACTCCCGCCAACCCACACAAACACTTGAGGCCACTACCGGCCAGCCCACACACCCACTCCAGGCCACTCCTGGCCAGCCTCCAGGCCACTCACTGCCAGCCCACACACACACTCCATGCCACTCCCGGCCAGCCCACACACACACTCCAGGCCACTCACTGCCAGCCCACACACTCACTCCAAGCCACTCCCGGCCAGCCCACACACACACTCCACGCCACTCCCGGTCAGCCCACACACACACTCCTGGCCACTCCATGCCAGCCCACACACACACTCCAGGACACTCCCGGAAAGCCCACACACGCACTCCAGGCCAGGCCACTCCCGGACAGGCCACACACACTCCAGGCCGCTCCCGGCCAGCCCACACACACTCCAGGCCAGGCCACGCCCGGTCAACCCACACACACACTCCCGGCCAGCCCACACTCACATTCAGGGCCACTCACGGCCAGACAACATACACACTCCAGGCCAGCCCACACACACATCCCAGGCCAGGCCACCCCCGGCCAGCACACACACACACACTCCAGGCCAATCCCGGCCAGCCCACACACACACTCCAGGCCACTCCCGGCCAGCCCGCACACACAGTCAAGGCCACTCCCGGCCAGGCAACACACAAACTCCAGGCCAGACCTGGCCAGCCCCCACGCAAACTCCTGGCCCGACCACTCCCGGCCAGCCCACACACACACTCCAGGCCACTTCCGGCCAGCCCGCACACACGCTCCAGGACACTCCCGGAAAGCCCACACACACGCTCCAGGACACTCCCGGCCAGCCCACAAACACACTCCAGGCCACTCCCGACCAGACCACACACACACTCCAGGCCACTCCCGGCCAGCCCACACACACACTCTAGGCCACTCCCGGCCAGACCACACGCACACTCCAGGCTACTCCCGGCCAGCCCACGAACGTACTCCAGGTCAGGCCACCCCCGGCCAGCCCACACACATACTCCAGGCCACTCCCGACCAGCACACACACACACTCCAGGCCACTCACGACCAGCACACACACACACACACTCCAGGACACTCCCGCCAGCCCACACACACACTTGAGGCCACTCCCGGCCAGCCCACACACACACTCCAGGCCACTCACTGGCAGCCCACACACACACTCCAGGCCACTTCCGGCCAGCCCACACGCACACTCCCGGCAACTCCCGGCCAGGCCACACACACACTCCAGGCCAGGCCACTCGCGGCCAGCCCACAGACACACTCCAGGCCACTCCCGGCCAGCCCACACACACACTCCAGGCCACTCCCGGCCAGCCCGCACACACACTCCAGGCCACTCCCGGCCAGCCCACACACAAACTCCAGGCCAGTCCTGGCCAGCCCCCACACAAACTCCTGGCCCGACCACTCCCGGCCAGCCCACACACACACTCCAGGCCACTCCCGGCCAACCCACACACACACTCCAGGGCCACTACCCGGCCAGCCCACACACACACTCCAGGCCACTCCCGACCAGCCCACACACACACTCCAGGCCACTCCCGGCCAGCCCACACATACACTCCAGGTCACTCTCGGCCAGCCCACACACACTCCAGGTCACTCTCGGCCAGCCCACACATACACTCCAGGCCACTACTGGCCAGCCCACACACACACTCCAGGCCACTCCCGGCTAGCCCACACACACTCCAGGCCACTCCCCGCCAATGCACACACACACTCCAGGCCAGGCCACTCCCCGCCAGGCCACACACACTCCAGGCCAGTCCCGGCCATGCAACACACTCACTCCGGGCCAGGCCACTCCTGGCCATCCCACAAATACACTCCAGGCCACTCCCGGCCAACCCACACACACACTCCAGTCCACTCCCGGCCTCCCACACGCAAACTTGAGGCCACTCCCGGCCAGCCTACAAACACAGTCCAGGGCACTCCCGGAAAGCCCACACACACACTCCAGACCATGCCACTCCCGGCCAGCCCACAAACACTCTGCAGGCCACTCCCGGCCAGCCATCAAACACACTACATGCCACTGCCGACAAGGACACACACACACACTCCAGGCCACTCACTGGCAGCCCACACACACACTCGAGTCCACTCCCGACCAGACCACACACACACTCCAGGCCACTCCCGGCCAGACCACACACGCACTCCAGGCCACTCCCGGCCATCCCACACACACACTCCAGGCCACTACCGGCAAGCCCACACACACACTCCAGGCCAGGCCACTCCCGGCCAGCGCACACACATTCTCAAGGCCACTACCGACCAGCCGAGACACACACTCCCGGCCACTCCCGGCCAGCCCACACACAGACTCTAGGCCACTCCCGGCCAGCCCACAAACTCACTGAAGGCCACACCCGGCCAGCCCACAAACACACTACATGCCACTCCCGACAAGGACACACACACACTCCAGGCCACTCACTGGCAGCCCACAAACACACTCCAGGCCACTCCCGACCAGACCACACACACACTCCAGGCCACTCCCGGCCAGTCCACACACACACACTAGGCCACTCCCGGCCAGACCACACACACACTCCAGGATACTCCCGTCCAGCCCACGAACGTACTCCAGGTCAGGCCACCCCCGGCCAGCCCACACACACACTTGAGGCCACTCCCGGCCAGCCCACAGACACACTCCAGGCCACTCACTGCCAGCCCACACACACACACCAGGCCACTCACTGCCAGCCCACACACACACTCCAGGCCACTTCCGGCCAGCCCACACGCACACTCCCGGCAACTCCCGGCCAGGCCACACACACACTCCAGGCCAGGCCACTCGCGGCTAGCCCACACACACACTCCAGGCCACTCCCGGCCAGCCCACGCACACACTCCAGACCACTCCCGGCCAGCCCACACGCACTCTCCCGGCCACTCCCGGCCAGGCCACACACACACTCCAGGCCACTGTCGACCAGCCCACACACACACTCCAGGCCAGGCCACTCCCCGCCAGCTACACACGCACACCAGGCCACCCACACACACACTTGAGGCCACTCCCGGCCAACCCACACACACTCCCCAGGCCACTCCAGTCCAGCCGAGACACACACTTCCGGCCACTCCCGGCCAGCCCACACACACACTCCAGGCCACACCAGGCCAGCCCACACACACACTCCAGGCCAGGCCACTCCCCGCCAGCCCACACACACATTTGAGGCCACTCCCGACCAGCCCACACACAGACTCCAGGCCAGGCCACTTCCTGCCAGCCGAGACACAAACTCCCGGCCACTCCCGGCCAGCCCACACACACACTCTAGGCCACTCCCTGCCAGCCCACACACACACACCAGGCCGCACCCGGCCAGCCCTCACACACACACCATGCCACTCCCGACAAGGCCACACACACACTCCAGGCAACGCCACTCCCGGCCAGACCACACGCACACTCCAGGCCAGGCCAGTCCCGGCCAGCCCGCACACACACTCCAGGCCACTCCCGGCCAGCCCACACACACAGCCAAGTCTCTCCTGGCCAGGCCATAAATACACTCCAGGCCACTCCCGGCCAGTCCACACACACTCCAGGCCACTCACGGCCAGGCCATAGACACACTCCAGGCCAGGCCACTCCCGGCCAGCCCACACACACACTCCAACCCACTGCCGGCCAGCCCACACACTCACACCAGGCCAGGCCACTCCCGGCCAGCCCAAACACACACTCCAGGCCACTCCCAGCCAGCCCACACACACACTCCAGGCCACTCCCGGCCAGCCCACACACACACACTCTTGGCCACTCCCGGCCAGTCCACAAACACACTCCAGGCCACACCCGGCCAGCCCACACACACACTCCTGGCCAATCCCGGCCAGCCCACACACACACTCCAGGCCACTCCCGGCCAGCCCACACACACATCCAGGCCTCTCCTGGCCGGGCCATAAATACACTCCAGGCCCCTCCCGGCCTGCCCACACACACACTCCAGGCCAGGCCACCCCCGGCCAGCCCACACACACACACTCCAGGCCACTCCCGATCAGCCCACAAACACACACTCCAGGCCCCTCCCGGTCAGCCCACACACACACTCCAGGCCAGGCCACTCCCCGCCAGCACAAACACACACTCAATGCCACTCCCAGCCTCCCACACACACACTCCGGGCCAGTCCCGGCCAGCCCCGACACACTCTCCCGGCCACTGCCGTCCAGCCCCGACACACTCTCCCGGCCACTCCCGGCCAGCCCACACACACTCCCGGCCAGTCGACATACTCACTACAGGCCAATCCGGGCCAGCCCACACACACACTCCAGGCCACTCCCGGCCAGCCTCCCCACACACACTCCAGGCCACTGCCGTCCAGCCCCGACACACACTCCCGGCCACTCCAGGCCAGACCACATACACTCTAAGGCCACTCCCGGCCAGCCCACACACACACTCCCGGCCAGTCGACATACTCACTACAGGCCAATCCGGGCCAGCCCACACACACACCCCAGGACACTCCCGGCCAGCCAACACACACACTCCAGGCCACTCCCGGCCAGCCCACACACACTCCAGGCCACTCCTGGCCAGGTTACATACACAGTCCAGGCCACTCCCGGGCAGCCCACACACGCACTCCAGGCCAGGCCACTCCCGGCCAGCCCACACACACTCCAGGCCACTCCTGGCCAGGTTACATACACAGTCCAGGCCACTCCCGGGCAGCCCACACACGCACTCCTGGCCAGGCCACTCCCGGCCAGCACACACACACACTCCAGGCCGCTGCCGGCCAGCCCACACACACTCCATGCCAGGCAACTCCCGGCCAGCACACACACACACACTCCAAACCACTCCCGGCCAGCCCATACACACACTCCAGGCCAGGCCACTCCCATCCATCCCACACACACACTCCAGGCCACTACCGGCCAGCCCACACACACACTCCAGGCCGGGCCATTCCCGGCCAGCCCACACACACACTCCAGGCCAGGCCACTCCCGGCCAGCCCACACACACACTCCAGGCCACTCACTGCCAGCCCACACACACACTCCAAGCCACTCCCGGCCAGCACACACACACACTCCAGGCCACTCACTGCCAGCCCACACACACACTCCACGCCACTCTCGGCCAGCCCACACACACACTCCTGGCCACTCCATGCCAGCCCACACACACACTCCAGGACACTCCCGGAAAGCCCACACACGCACTCCAGGCCACTCCCGGAAAGCCCACGCACGCACTCCAG